>NC_057813.1:290632749-290932749 GCF_018294505.1 Triticum aestivum | reverse complement strand
CGCAAGGCCGACCAGCCGGCGCAGCGTCACAACAACCGGCTCGTCGCGGCCACCGAGCCCGTGGCAGACCCAACGGTGAAGCGCCGACAAACCGGCAAGATGGCATGGCAACCCACCACGAGCTTCCAGCAGATGCTCGACGCCCCCTGCAAGCACCACAGCGGCGCAAGACCCTCCATGCACATGCTTCGGTAGTGCGCCATCACCAAGCGCATCATGAGGGGTGACGTCCCGCCTCCTCCGGCTCCGGCTCCAGGCGCGGGACAGCCGCCTCCGCCTCCACCGCCGCCTCCAGCTGGCGGCACAATGCGCGACAACTCCTACCCGGACCATAACGCGGCCTACGTCATCTTCACTAGCCTCGGCAATGACAAGCGCAACAAGCGCCTCCTTCGGTAGGAGGTGAACACCGTCGTCCCGGCCACGCCGGAGTTCATGCATTGGTCGGATCGCCCGATCACCTGGACCCGGGAGGATCACCCGGTAGTCATGCCAAGTCCGGGTGGTTACGTCCTCGTCCTCAACCCCACCATCGTCACGCGGCGCACATGCAAGTTCTCCCGTGTCGTCATCGACGACGGCAACAACATCAACATCCTCTACCGCGACACGATGACCAAGCTCGGCCTTAAGGACGAGCACCTGGAGCCGACCCGGACAATCTTCCACGACATCGTGCCCGGCCTCTCCTGCTCCCCCATTGGCCGGGTCCGGCTCGATGTCGTGTTTGGTGACAACAGCCACTTCCGACGCGAACCGATTTGGTTCGAGGTGGTGGACCTGTCCAGAGCGTATCATGCGTTGCTGGGCCGACCCGCGCTCGCCAAGTTCATGGAGGTTCCCCATTATGCGTATCTGAAGATGAAGATGCCGGGTCCCAAGGGCTTGATCACGATCACCGGCGATTACCGCAAGTCCCTGGATTGCGCCCGAGACGGCGCCAAGTTGGCCGAGTTGCTGGTCATTGTCGAGGAGCGGTGCCATAGACCAGATCGTTGCCCTGGCAGGCGAGGCCTCCGCTGCGTCGATCCCGACCCCGGACCTGGCTGACGAGGCCGCCTTCAAGCCCTCCAAGGAGACCAAGAAAGTGAAGCTCAACCCGGAAGACCCCATCTGCAGCAAGTACATTGTCGTAGGCGCTCGCCTCGACAGCAAATAGGAAGGCGAGCTCGTCGACTTCCTCCGTGAGAATCGGGATATCTTCGCATGGACCCCCAAGGACATGCCAGGTTTCCCGCGGAAGTACGCCGAGCACAAACTCCACGTCCGCAAGGACGCCAAGCCTGTCCGTCAACCCCTACGACGATTTTCCGAAGAGAAGAAAAGAACCATTGGTGAAGAGGTCGCCAAGCTTTTGGCGGCCGGCTTCATAATGGAAGTGTTTCATCCCGAGTGGCTGGCCAACCTAGTCCTCGTCCTGAAGAAGAACAAGACCTGGCGCATGTGTATAGACTACACCAACCTCAACAAGGCCTGTCCCAAGGATCCGTTCGCTCTCCCGAGGATCGACCAAGTCATCAACTCGACCGCCGGGTGCCAGCTTCTGTCCTTCCTGGACGCTTACTCCGGCTACCACCAGATCAAGCTGGACCCAGCCGACGCCCTGAAGACGTCCTTCATCACGCCCTTTGGGGCGTATTGATACATCACCATGTTGTTCGGCTTGAAGAACGCCGATGCCACCTTCCAACGCTGCATGCAGAAATGCGTACTGCCGCAACTAGGCCGCAATATCCACGTGTACGTGGACGACATCATGGTGGAGAACAAGCAGCACCTCACGCTCCTCGATGATTTGAAGGAAACATTCGCCAACCTCCGCAAGTACAAGGTCAAGCTCAACCCGGAGAGGCGTCCCGGCCGGAAAGCTACTCGGCTTCCTCGTCTTGGAACGCGGCATTGAGGCGAACCCGGAGAAGATCAAGGCCATCGAGCGCATGCGCAAGCCGCCTGGGCTGCCGATGTCCAGAAGTTCACCGGATGCTTGGCCTCGGTCAGTCGGTTTCTAAGTCGGCTGGGTGAGAGGGCGCTACCCCTGTACCAGCTGATGAAGAAGACGAGCCCGTTTGAATGGAACGGCAAGGCAGACGAGGCCTTCCAAGACCTCAAGCGCATGCTCTCCACCGCACCAGTCCTGGCCGCACCGACCGACAAGGAGCCGTTGTTGCTCTACATAGACGCGACCTCGCGGGCGGTCAGCACGGTGCTGGTGGTCGAGCGACCAGAGAAGGGCAAGATCCAAGCCATCCAACGCCCAGTCTACTACCTGAGCGAGGTGCTCTCCATCTCCAAGCAGAACTATCCGCACTACCAGAAGATGTGTTATGGCGTGTACTTCACCGCCAAGAAGCTGAAGTAGTATTTCCAAGAGCACGTTGTCACCGTGGTCAGCACAACGCCTATCGGAGAAATCATCAGGTGCTGGGATGCCTCTGGCCGGGTCGCCAAGTGGGTGATCCAGCTAGCCGGCCACACCATGCTCTACGAGCCCCGCACCACGATCAAGTCTCAAGCCCTGGCCGACTTCCTCGTCGACTGGACCAAGACACAGTACCTGCCTCCGCCCCCCGACTCGACGCATTGGCGCATGCACTTCGACGGGTCCAAGATGCGACTCAGCTTGGGGGCCGGCATCGTACCGTCGTCCCCGAAGGGCGATCGACTCCGCTACGCGCTCCAGATCCACTTTGCCGCCTCCAACAATGTCGCCGAATATGAAGCTCTTGTGCACGGCCTCCGGCTTGCCAAGGAACTCAGCATCCGGCGCATCCTGTGCTACGGCGACTCGGACCTGGTGGTGCAGCAGTGCTCCGGCGAGTGGGACGCCCACGACTCAAACATGGAAAGCTACCGCTTCCTCGTCCAGAAGCTGTCCAGATCCTTCGAGGGCTGCGAGTTCCTCCACGTCCTGCACGCGGAGAACGAAGCAGCCAACACACTCACCAAGATCGCCTCGTCATGACAAGCCATCTCGTCCGGTGTCTCCCTCGAGCACCTGCGCAAGCCGTCCGTCAAGCCATTGCCGGACTCCGAGTCCATCCACGTTCCAGACGATCCGGCCACACCTCAAGCCGGCCCGGGGCTATTGAACCTGGTCCGGGGACTGTTGAAACTGGCCTGGGGGCTGCTCAGCTCGACCCGGCCACCATCATCCCGGACCCGGCCGTCGCCATCCCCGACCCGGGGGCTGCTCAACCCGGCTCGGGGGCTACCGACTCGGAACCCACCCTGGTGGCCATCTTCGCCATGGTTACGACTCCATCTTGGGCCCTACCGATATCATAGTTTTTGGAGAACGGGGTTCGCCTCATGGACGAGATCGAAGCTCGGCAAGTACAGCGTCAGGCATCCGCCTACAGCATCATCAACAACGAGCTCGTCAAGCGCAGCTCCACCGGCGTGTTCCAGCGCTGCGTCGAGCAGGAACAAGGCATCGACATCCTCCACGACATACATCAGGGCGAGTGCGGGCACCACGCCGCGTCACGATCCCTGGTGGCCAAGGCGTTCCGCCATGGTTTCTACTAGCCCACGGCCCTCCAAGATGCCGAGTCGCTCGTCCTCAAGTGTGAGGGATGCCAGCGCTTCAGCAAATGCAGCCACCAGCCGGCGTCAGCACTCCGCACGATACCGATCGCTTGGCCCTTCACGGTCTGGGGACTCGACATGGTGGGACCCTTCAAAACCGCTCCAGGCGGCATGACGCACCTGCTGGTGGCAGTGGACAAATTCACCAATTGGATCGAGGCAAGACCAGTCAAGAAACTGGATGGGCCAACAACCGTCCGGTTCATCAAGGACATAGCGGTGCGCTACGGCATGCCGAACAGCATCATCACCGACAACGGCACCAACTTCGCCAAGGGCGCGCTTGAGCAATACTGCTCTGTCTCCGGCATCCGGCTCGACCTGGCCTCCATTGCACATCCGCAGTCCAACGGGCAGGTCGAGTAGGCCAATGGACTCATCCTATCCGGCGTCAAGCCGCGACTCGTCGAGCCACTCATCCGCTCACCCGGCAACTGGCTTGACGAGTTGCCGGCCGTTCTCTGGAGTCTACGCACCACGCCGAATCGGTCGACCGGGTTCACCCCGTTCTTCCTCGTCTACGGAGCCGAAGACGTCATCCCAACTGACATCGAGTTCGACTCGCCGCGCGTCACGATGTACACCAAAGCCGAAGCCAGAGAAGCCCACGAAGATGGCGTTGACCTACTCGAAGAAGCACGTCTCCTGACGCTTAGTCGCTCGGCCATATACCAGCAAGGCCTGAGGCACTACCACAACAAGAAGATCAAGCCCCTCACGTTCCGCGAGGGCAACCTCGTCCTCCGACTCGTCCAAGAGCAGGCAAGCCATCACAAGCTATTCCCTCCATGGGAAGGCCCATTCATCATGAGCAGGTCCCTGCGCGACCACAACGCCTACTACCTCATCGATGCACGCAAGTCAAGGAAGCGCAAGAAGGACACCGCCGGTGAAGAAATGACCCGGCCGTGGAACGGGGAACTCCTCCACCCATTTTACAGTTAGCCGCATGAGTGTATGTATCGTCACCTTTTGTAATGCATGAAACTATGGGGTCCCGGAACGAGACTCGGGGGCTGCCTTTTGTCGACCAATTTATTGTGTCCCTATTTTTCTGCATCACTATACCACTGAACCCGGCCACCGGTTCGACTCGCTCGACCCGGGGGCTCGGGGGCTGGCCGACTCGACTGCCACCCCACCGCCTTACTTGGTGATTCCTGATAAAAGTTAGGATGTCGCGGTTCCTCACTTCGCCCTAAAGCCACATATCAAGCTTTGGCTGTCGGCTGGCAAGCACAATGGGCCAAAGCTCCTTTACGATTCATACACTAAGTCAAAGGTTGCCGGGTCGATCAACTCGGCCCGCCTTTCATCAAATGAAAAGCCGCATGACCGGCTGCTCGCCAACCGGCCCAGTGGGTGTTTCGCTCGCGCTCAATGTTTCGAGGAACCCAAGTCCTACGCGTTCCTCTCAAAGAACCGAACTCCTTGTCACGGACCAGAGCCTTGGCCGTCTGACTCGCGGGGGGGGGGGGGGGAGGTTTGAGAAAGAAAAAGCGCATGAAATCGGTCCAAAAATCAGAAGGCAAAAGTAAAAGCACCCACGCCATTTACACAAATAGTTAAAGGCCCACGGCCCGAGTTCATTACACCCTAAAACCCCCAGTGGGTGGGTGGACCTGCTACTTAACAAATTTTACAAAAGTGTCTCAGGCATCTCCAGCGCCGCGTCGCGACGTCGACGACTCTCCCCTGGCGGCCTCCGGGTCCAGCAAGGTGCCGGTGTCCTCCTCGGCACCCGCGTCGTAGTAGACGCCCATCTCCTTCGAGCTCCCTCCGGATCATGGAGGAGCGAGCCGTAGTCGTCGGCGTCCGTGGCCCTGCCGTCTTCCGTCCGCTCCGGATGGAACTCGTCATGGAAGGCGAACTCGATGATGTAGCTGGCCCGGGAGGCGATCTGGCCGGTTTGCTCCTGCAAGAGCTGCTCCAAACCAGCCCGCTGGCCCATCAACGCGCCTAGCTGAAGGTTTGGATGCCAGGACAGTGTGAACCGGAGCGCCATCTCAGCACCTGCACGAGCGGCGGAGACGCGTCACTCTCCAATCCGGTCCGGCCCCATCTCCAACCAACGCGCCAGGCGCGAGAAGCTGCTCGGTTGGACGGAGTCTGGCCACAGGGCCGCCCCGTCATCGTAGTGCCAACCTAGGACAGCCGCTCCATCTGCGCCCCCAGGACCCGCAGCCGGGCCTCAGCGGCAGCGATGATCTCCGGGAAGGTCCAGGCCGCCTGCGGATCTGTCCCGGACCCAACGACGTTGGTCGGGTCGCGCTGATAGCGGACGGCTTCCTCCGCCAACCGCTGCGTCTCCGGGAAGGCCCCTGCCGCAAAAGAAGAAGCAAGTTAGAAGAAGAACAAGGAAGAAAGACCGGATCCCGACCCGGCAAACTACAAGAAAAAGCACTTACTGGAGAAGGACTCTTCCAGGTGCTGCACCTCAAGCAACATACTGCACCGCTCCCGCTCGATGGCACGGTCATGCTCCTCGAGCGCCTTCTCCAGGTTGGCCACCTTGGCAAGGGCTTCCTTCAGCTCGGCGTCCTTGTCTTCGTCCGCCTTCTCGGCCGCCTCGCGGCGACGGGCCTCGTCCTCACGGGCCCCCTCAGCCGTGGTGACCTGCCCCCGCAGGCGTTCCACCTTGGCCTGGAGCCGGCCCTTGTCGTCGGCCAGTTGGCCGCGCTGTTGGTCCGCCTCCACCAGGGCCCGCTGCGCCTCCGCGACCTTGGCGGCTTCCGCCTTGAGGAGCTTCACCTCGGCCTTGAGGCGGCTCTTGTGACCCGCCAACTGCTCATGCAGTGGTTTGGCCTCATCAAGAGACCGCCGGGCCGCGGCCGCCTCCGCCCTCGCCTGCGCCGCCTCGACGCCAAGACGGCCGGTGTCGGCAACGAGCCGGTCGTAGTGATGACCGGCCCGGAACAGACGAGTTCGCCAGGACAGCACCTCGGCCACGAAAAAGAAGGATTCAGCAGAAGAAGAAAAAGCAAGACTTAAGATTTGGCCCAACTATTACACAGTTGGCCCGAATCTCGGGGGCTACACTCAGTGGGTTCGATAGCGCGCCCCCACTAGAAAAGAGCACAAGAGTACCTGCAGCGACGCAGAGCTCCTCCTCCTTGGCAGCGAGCTCCTCCATGAGCTCCCAGTGCTTGTTGATGACCCGCAAGTATACGGGATCACAACAGTTTTCGATAAGTAAGAGTGTCGAACCCAACGAGGAGCTAAAGGTAGAATAAATATTCCCTCAAGTTCTATTGACCACCGATACAACTCTACGCATGCTTGACGTTCGCTTTACCTAGAATAAGTATGAAACTAGAAGAACTTTGTAGGTGTGATAGGATAGGTTTGCAAGATAATAAAGAGCACGTAAACATAAACTAGGGGCTGTTTAGATAAAGATGCAATAAAGTAAATATTAGTATAGAGCTTTTTGTTACGAGAAAGTTATTTGTCCAAGGCAATCGATAACTAGACCGGTAATCATTGTTGCAATTCTATTTGAGGAAGAGGCATAAGCTAACATACTTTCTCTACTTGGATCATATGCACTTATGATTGGAACTCTAGCAAGCGTCCGCAACTACTAAAGATTCATTAAGGTAAAACCCAACCATAACATTAAAGTATCAAGTCCCCTTTTATCCCATACGCAAACAACCTACTTACTCGGGTATGTGCTTCAGTCACTCACGCAACCCACCATAAGCAAATCATAAACATATTGCAAACCCTACAGCGGGAATCCCTCACGCTTGCGCGACACGAAGGGCACAATAGGCAGCACCAATAATAAAACATGCAACTCAAACCAATCACGATCATCAATTAACCCATAGGACAAAACGGACCTACTCAAACATCATAAGATAGCCATACATCATTGGGAAATAATATATAGCGTTGAGCACTATGTTTAAGTAGAGATTACAGCGGGTAAGAGAGAGGTTACACTGCTGCATAGAGGGAGGAAGAGTTGGTGATGAAGGTGGTGAAGTTGTTGGTGAAGATCGCGGTGATGATGATGGCCCCTGGCAGCGCTCCGGCGCCACCGGAAGCAAGGGGGAGAGGGCCCCCTTCTTCTTCTTCTTCCTTGACCTTCTCCCTAGATGGGAGAAGGGTTTCCCCTCTTGTCCTTGGCTCCTATGGCATGGGAGGGGCAAGAGCCCCTTCGAGATTGGATCTATCTCTCTGTTTTTGCGTTCTCTGCGTTCTCTGATTCTACCCCTTCACCATTTTCTTTATATCTGGAGATCCGTAACTCTGATTGGGGTGAACCTTTCGCCCAGGATTTTCTTGTAAAATTAGCTTTCTTGCGGCAAAAGAAGGGCATCAACCGCCTTACGGGTGGCCCACGAGAGCCCAGGGCGCGCCCGGGGGGGGGGGCTATCTCGTGGCCACCCCGGACATCGTTTCGTGTTAATTCTTCCTCCAGAAAATCCCAAATATTCCAAAATAATTCTCCGTCCGTTTTTATCCCGTTTGGATTCCGTTTGATATTGGTTTTCTGCGAAACATAAAACATGCAACAGACAGGAACTGGCACTGGGCACTGATCAATATGTTAGTCCCAAAAATAGTATAAAAAGTTGCCAAAAGTATATGAAAGTTGAAGAATAGTGGCACGGAACAATCAAAAATTATAGATACGACGGAGACGTATCAGCACCCCCAACCTTAATTCCTGCTCGTCCTTGAGTAGGTAAATGATAAAAAAGATAATTTTTGATGTGGAATGCTACCTAGCATAATCTTGATCATATGTCTAATCATGGCATGAATATTAAGACACGAGTGATTCAAAGCAATAGTCTATCATTTGACATAAAAACAATAATACTTTGAGCGTACCAATAAAGCAATCATGTCTTTTCAAAACAACATGGCCAAAGAAAGTTATCCCTACAAAATCATATAGTCTGGCTGTTGCTCTATCTTCATCACACAAAGTATTTAATCATGCACAACCCCGATGACAAGCCAAGCAATTGTTTCATACTTTAATAATCTCAAACTTTTTCAACTTTCACGCAAAACATGAGCGTGAGCCATGGACATAACACTATAGGTGGAATAGAATATGATGGTGGGGATTATGTGGAGAAGACAAAAAGGGAGAAAGTCTCACATCTACTAGGCGTATCAACGGGCTATGGAGATGCCCATCAATAGATATCAATGTGAGTGAGTAGGGATAGCCATGCAATGGATGCACTAGAGCTATAAGTGTATGAAAGCTCAAACTGAAAACTAAGTGGGTGTGCATCCAACTTGCTTGCTCATGAAGACCTCGGGCATTTGAGGAAGCCCATCATCGGAATATACAAGCCAAGTTCTATAACGAAAGTTCCCACTAGTATATGAAAGTGAAAGCATAGGAGGCTGTCTATATGAAGAACATGGTGCTACTCTCAAGCACAAGTGTGGTAAAAGGAGAGTAACATTGCCCCTTCTCTCTTTTTCTCTCATTTTTTCTTTTTTTTCTTTTTTTTTTCTTTCTTTTTCTTTTTTTCTTTTTGGTGGGCTTCTTTGGCCTCTTTTTTTATTTGGGATTCTTTGGCCTCTTTTATTTTTCATAAAGTCCGGAGTCTCATCCTGACTTGTGGGGGAGTCATATTCTCCATCAACCTTTCCTCACTGGGGCAATGCTCTAATAATGATGATCATCACACTTTTATTTACTTACAACTCAATATCAAAGATATGACTCTATATGAATGCTTCCGGCGGTGTACCGGGATGTGCAATGATCTAGCATAGCAATGACATAAAAAAACGGACAAGCCATGAAAACATCATGCTAGCTATCTCACGATCATGCAAAGCAATATGGCAATGAATTCTCAAGTCATGTATATGATGATGATGGAAGTTGCATGGCAATATATCTCGGAATGGCTATGGAAATGCCATGATAGGTAGGTATGGTGGCTGTTTTGAGGACGATATAATGAGGCTTATGTGTGATAGAGCGTATCGTATCACGGGGTTTGGATGCACCGGCGAAGTTTGCACCAACTCTCAAGGTGAGAAAGGGCAATGCACGGTACCGAAGAGGCTAGCAGTGATGGAATGGTAAAAGTGCGTATAATCCACAGACTCAACATTAGTCATAAAGAACTCATATACTTTTTGCAAAAATCTACAAGCCATTGAAAACAAAGTACTACGCACATGCTCCTAGGGGGATAGATTGGTAGGAAAAGACCATCGCTCGTCCCCGACCGCCACTCATAAGGAAGACAATCAATAAATAAAATTGTGCTCCAACTTCATCACAAAGCGGTTCACCATACGTGCATGCTACGGGAATCACAAACCTCAACACAAGTGTCTCTACAATCCACAACCACCCACTAGCACGACTCTAATATCACCACCTTTATATCGCAAAACTATTGCAAGGAATCAAACATATCGTATTCAACGATCTACAAGTTTTATGTAGGATTTTATGGCTAACCATGTGAATGACCAATTCCTGTCATCTCTCTAAATTGATATAAGTGAAGCAAGAGAGTATAGTTCTTTCTACAAAAGATGTGCCCACGCTCTAACAATTATAAGTGAAGCAAAAGAGCATTCTACAAATGGCGGTTTTCTATATGAAGAGAAACAGGCAATCCAAACTTCAAATGATATAAGTGAAGCACGTGAAGCATTCTATAAAGCCATACTCAAAAGATTTAAGTGAAGTGCAATGATAATTCTATAAATCAACCAAGGACTATCTCATACCAGCATGGTGCATAAAGGAAAAATGAAAACTAAATGCAAAGGATGCTCCAAGACTTGCACATAATGCATGAATGAAACGAATTCGAAAATATACCGATACTTGTTGAAGAAAGAGGGGATGCCTTCCGGGGCATCCCCAAGCTTAGACGCTTGAGTCTCCTTGAATATTTACCTGGGGTGCCTTGGGCATCCCCAAGCTTGAGCTCTTGCCTCTCTTCCTTTTCCTCATATCGAGACATCCTCGATTAGACACTACATCCACACAAAACTTCAACAGAAAACTCGGTAAGATCTGTTAGTATAATAAAGCAAATCACCACGCTAAGTACTGTTGCAAACCAATTCATATTTTGTTTTTGCATTGTGTCTACTGTAATATAGCTTTTCCATGGCTTAATCCACCGATACAAATTGATATATTCATCAAAACAAGCAAACTATGCATCAAAAACAGAATCTGTCAAAAACAGAACAGTCTGTAGAAATTTGAACATCCACCATACTTCTAGTACCCCAAAAATTCTACCAAAATTAGGAAAAATAAACAAATTGTACAGCAAGACAGTGAAAAAGGAATCAGAACCATTTGACGTTCCAGATAAAAATGTAAAATCACGCACTACAGCCAAAGTTTCTGTCCTGCACCGTACAAACCAACAAGCATTGTAAACATCCTAAAGGCAAACCTTGGCACATTATTTTTATAATACAATGGAATTGTATAAGGGGATAATTATTTTTTTTGAAAAGTTTCTGTAATCAAGATTCACAAAGTTTCCATGAGCATGAACAAAGTTCAAGGAGCTCTGCCACTTCAACAATGCTTGTCTTTCTCACTTTCACTTTCCTTTTTGAAAAGTTTTTAGGTTCCCCTCTTAATTTTTTTAAACTATATGAAAGCACTCAACAGAAATAAATGACTCTCTAAAACTTCCGGGTTGTCTCCCTGGCAGCGCTTTCTTTAAAGCCATTAAGCTAGGCATATAGTGCTCAAGTAATGAATCCACTCGGATCCCAAGGTGTATCAAAGCCAATTTTAATTAACAATGATTTGTAATTTAGTAGTGATCACAAAGTAACATATATCATGCAGCAACGAAGTCTAACTCTCTTTCTATGCATCGGCATGTCATAAAAGAACAATTCATGCACACATAGTAAAGGCCAATGCATAGTAGAAGCAGTTTCTTGCAATTCTATCGTGTTGGAAACATAAAGAGGCGGAGATATAGTTCCTCTCTCATAATAATTGCAAGTAGGAGCAGCAAGCACATGCATATCATATTCATCAAAATCCTCATGTGCATTGGTAAAAGGCAACCCATCAATATAATCCTTAATAAGCACAAACTTCTCCGATAAAGTGTAGTAGGGAGAATTCAAAAAGATAATAGGACTATCATGCGTGGGTGCAATAGCAACAATTTCATGTTTAACATAAGGTGCAATAGCAAGTTCATCTCCATAAGCATAATTTATATTGGCATCTTGGCCACAAGCATAGCAAGCATCATCAAAAAGGGATATTTCAAACAAATTCAAGGGATCATAGCAATCATCATAGCAATCATCCTTTGGTAAGCACGAAGGGGAATTAAACAATGTATGAGTTGGAGGGTTCACTACAAAAAAATACACTTCCGTGATGATACGTGTTTGTCACAGTAGGTCGCGTTTTTTGTCATGCATGTACATCCATGACAAATTTATGACAGAATCAAGATAGTCATACCTGTGCTGTCATAGAAGTGTTCCATGACATTACCAAAATTATCATCACGGAAGTGTCCACTTCCATGACGATAAATCACGCGTCACAGAAGTGCTTTCGTCAAGGGTGACCGACACGTGGCATCCACCGTAACAGAATGCCGTTAAGATATCGGGTCGGGTTTTGGATCCGATAACCCGTTAACAGCCCCGACCAATGGGAAATTTCCATGTGTAAAATTCTTATTGGTCAGACAAAACACGTGTCAGCTCGTCAGTGGGTCAGATAGGCGCCTATGATATGTCGACACGTGCCATGACCCACCACTGGCCCATTTAGCTTACAAAGCCGGCCCGTTTGACTTGGTCAAAAGTTAATGGGCTAGCCCATGAAAAGCCTGTTAACGGTCTCTTTGCAAATAGCCCATTTTACAGCCCGTTAGGCACTAAAGGAAATCGGCCCAACAACGTCATGTGGCCCGTCGAATAGAACACCAACCCATTTCACTTTTGGCCCATGTATAGCCCACGACGTCTTTCGGCCCATATGAGGCCTTCGTATCTTTCGGTCCTTTACAGGCCCACGGTGACTCTAGCCCATAATGACAGTAATTTTCTTTGTACCCATTAACGGCCCGTGATTTACATGGGCCGTTTCCAGCCCGTGTTAGCTTTCGGCCTATTGATGGACCATACATTCTTGGGCTCCTTTTCGGCCCTCGATTACTTCCGGCCCGTTACTGGCCTGTTCCCCTAATGGGCCAAATTCGGCCCATGGCAAGAGTCGGCCCGTTACTGGCATGTTCCCCAAATGGGCCAAATTCGGCCTATGGCAAGAGTCGGCCCGTTACTGGCTTGTTACCCTAATGGGCCAAATTCGGCCCATGGCAAGAGTCGGCCCGTTTCTGGCCAGCCCGTCCTATATTCTGGCCCATTAATGACCCGTTATGCCTGTGACAGAATTAAGCTTTTGCAGTCCTACGACCTGTTAACGACCCGTTACCGTGCTGGGCCGATACCAATTACGCCTGATTACGGCCCATGTAGACCCATTTATCCGACGGCTCGAGGCCCATTTATCGACGGCCCGAGGCCCACCGATTACAGACCCATTTATCGACGGCCCGTAGGAGACCCATGGATCCTACGGCCCGTATATGGCCCATGGGTAGTTGCGGCCACTAGCAAACCAGGGAAAAAGAAGACTAGGAAATAAATAAGGCCCAAACTAACGCTAGGCTATTAAGGCGATTGCACAAATTACATCCACTCGACATCAAAGATTGCCACCAGTGCAAATATAGGGAACACCCTACACTATACAAAAATGGCTTGCTGTTTTCTTCAGCCGGTGGCTGCACGTTAAGAATAAATTTTGTATCGCACCAAAACAAATTACAACTATATAACAAAAGGAAGGTTGGCATAAAACTTAACAGTCTAGCAGATAAATGCACCACCAGAAGTTCAGAAGCTCGGTTCATTTGACCTGACTGTTACGTTTTCATGCTGTATTGTCCGATGGAACACCATAACCCTCGCCTTCATTTCCCCTAGGCTCCTGAACAACATAGCAAATGTCTGATAGTCTGGTTTCAAAACCATGCATATCTTGACGACATTGAGCAATGTTTCTCCTTGTTTCACAAAGGGCCTCTGTTAGGGAATGGACTTGTGTCTGGAGCGCAGATACAACATTGCTTTGAGCTTGCATATCTTGATCATGAGGCAGTTTGGACGATATTGCCTTAACAACCAACCCAGTATTACGCAGGAACGTGCTTTTGGCACTGTTAGTGGACAGGTACTGACCCACTGCAGCAAGAGCTGACATTGCGGTTATAGTTGCCTCGCCACCTTCAGAAGGTGGCGGTTCCACCATTTTTCCATAGCTCGCTGAAAAGTTGAGGTTTTACATTAGTAGTACCAGAACAGAAGATATTAAGGAGGCAGCAAAACCAAACAAAATAGCTTTGGTCTATATACAGAACTTATTCTGGTGAACCCATGTAAAATATTAGTTGTATTTTATTGCAAAGTACATAATAAAACCAGGTTCCAAACATATGACCATGTACCATCGCTAATGTATTGTCTATTTCTTCACATTGTATTGAGGGCTAAGGATAAAGAGACGAAGTTTATAATACGGTAAGCATAGTATGACATCATTCATATCACAAAACAACTGAGAACAGACAAACAGGCAATTGTAACATTGTGTGGGCAAGTCCAGCACGGAACTAGATTACGGGTCAAGATCAAAGGAACATCACTCCTCCCTTTTAAACCTTGTAAGGTGCAATGATACGCTAAGACAATTGTGTATAAAATTGAAAAGAGTAATAGACATTGGCTGCAAACCATGCAGTTCAAGGCACAAGTCAGAGTAAGTAGTAGTTAAAAGGCATGAGGATTAAGGACTTACAACAGCGGCTTTGACTGGTGTAGTCATGCCCTTCTTCTTGCTGGTGTGACAGTCCTTGAAGATTTCCACAACATTTGGTTCAGGTACTTTTTGGTCCTTGCGGGCTTTCCTCTGCATTTCGAACAAGTCAATATAGATCTGATAATATGGTACAGCGAAAAGAGTGAAACAGCAGCTAATTACAAGAGCCTCGCAGTGTGCAATATAGCTACGAGATCCTGTCGTCTGTTGGAATTTCACTTTCGTACGGTTGGCCTTGTTCTTTGAACAGTTCACCTACAAGAAGATAGATTTGTGTGGCACATGCGTCAATAGGACTTCAACATGTGATCTGATCACATATATATAATGTACCTGATACTTCGGATCAGACCAGTGTTTAACAAGGCCCCTCCAGTCTTCATCCGATATATTTTCCACTGGAGATGTTTGGGAAAGTTCACTGTTAGCCTTGCCTTCAAAGTGAGTTTTCCTCAAGTTATACCGATACTGTCGCAGAGCAGACTTGAAAACATGGGTGCAAGCTTGTCTGGTTGCATCATCTTGGCTATCCAACTTGAACCTCATCTGTTGAAAATTATGGGAGTCTCATTATCAGCAACCTAGAAAGTATGGGACAGAGCAAGACGATATTACTAGTTTCCATACATAACCATACTTACAGATAAATGGTCGAGGAAGGTGTTGAACTGGGTTTCGTCTTTGTCATTCCTGTACTGAATCCATGTTGGGAGGATACGTACATGACACCTAACGGCAACCGCTGCCTCTGATACTAACTTGGCTGACTCTGTAGCATCACGTGGCCTTTTTAAACCTAGCTCAAAACGGATCTCCATTCTTCCTCCTCTAGATTTAGTTAACCTATCGAGCATTATCCCTGATGTTTGTTTCCTCTTGCGCCTAGGTGCTAGTCCAACAACAAACATAGGAAGTGTTAGTGTACATCAAACTGTGAGACTACATATAAAGAAGCATGCAACTGTAACTTGACTCCAGCAACTACCTTCTTGCTGTTGAAGCTCACAAGGTTCATCTGATATTGCCAACTCGTCTTGTGTCAAGAGTGCTTGGGAAGTAGTGTCAGGTGGCAAGGGAGCTTGGGAACGTGCTGCTAGCTCAGTTGACGCACGAGTATGTCGTGCAGCTGGTAGTACTGTGGTAGGTGTTGCAAGAACTAGGGCTGTCTCTGCTTGTTTGGTGGCAGCTATTTGTTTCTGTTTGGCTTTTTTTGCAGTTCGTGTAGCATGGGATGCCGTGTTTGTAGAATTTTCCGCTGGACTTTCACCTTCTATTGCACCATCAGTACCAGCAGAATCTGCAGGATTCATCCGCTTCTCATTCCCTGCCATTCTCTGTTTCTTCCTCTTTCTCTGTGCCATGTTAAGTCAAGCCGACAAGAAAAACGAATAAAATTTAGTTCTTCAGAACAAATTGATGCGTGATGCAGACGAATAAAACTTTGATGTTAGACAACCACATGATAGGAGGATGTAATATGTATGAAAAACAGGACGGAAGAGATAACCAGAACTATGATGTGTAAACTAAGAAGAAGACATTTCACCAAATTAGAAGCAATGCAATGGAAGGTAGACACCATATGAAAGATGCTACAAATATCGCTCTGCCAAGTTAACAGTGTCTCAGCATAAATGGCGTTTAAACAAATGTGAAGCAGTACAAGAAATAAATCATATGCAAGATGCAAACAACATCACACTACCATGTTAGAGGTCTCTCGTCATTAGTGCCATTGCATATTCACAGCTTATGATGTGTAAACTAAGGAGAAGGCATTTCAACAAATTAGAAGCAATGAAAGCTAGACACCATATGAAAGATGCAAATAATATCACTCTACCAAGTTAAAACTGTCTCGTCATAAGTGTCATTTCAACAAATTAGTAGTACAAGCTAGAAAAGAATGTGAGATGTAACCTATATCACACTCCGAAGTCAAACGTGTCTTATGATAAGTGATTGTTGCAGGTTACACAACAGTAGTAATTTGATGTAAGAACATGGTGTGATAGACAGATATTGTATGTTACAGAAACAGGAACACGTGTCTTATTCAAGTATAATGTGTAAAGTAAGCAGATGGAATTCAACAAAATTAGAAGCAATACAAGCTAGACATCACACATAACATGCAACCACATATAACAATGCCAAGTTAGAGGGAGCACCAGTGATGCTGCACTAGTGATGTTGTCTTGGAAATCATCTTGGGGGTGTGGAGGAATAGAAACTGTAGAGGCCCTCCGTTTGGAAGGAGCACCTTTATCTGCTGCCTTGCTAACTTCCTTCCGCTTTATTGATTTTGAATTGTCAAGTAAAACCGACAAGAAAAAGCAATAAAATTCTCTCTTCAGAACTCATTCATGCATGATACTGACAATCACTACTTTGATGTAAGGCAAACACATGATACCAGGATGGAATATGTACGAAAAACAGGACGGCATGGCATGTTCACAACTGTTTGTGTAAACTAAGCAGAAACCATTCCAGCAAATAAGAAGCAATGCAAGCTAGACACCACATGAAAGATGCAACCAATATGACTGCCAAGTTAAAAGCGTCCCATCATAAATGGAATTTCAACAAATTAGAAGCAGCGCATGCTATAAATCATATGAAAGATGCAACTAATATCGCACTGCATATACTAAAGGTGTCTCGTCATATTGATTGATGCGGGATACAAAAAAACAATAGTTTTATGTAAGGACATGCTTAATAGACAGATGTACTATGTACTAAATACAGGAAGGCATGTCACATTAACAGGTATAATGTCACATTTACAGGAGTATAAGCTAAGCAGACTAGCACATGCAGTTTAACCAGATTGGAAGAATTACAATCTAGACACCATATGCAACATGCAACCACATATCACGCTGCCAAGTTAGAGCAAGCACCTGCAATGCTAGTGTAGGGGAAATGCTGTAATCAACTACAGAGCTACGTTCACTATCTTCATCTAGCATTTCTGTTTCTTGAGAATCATGTCGGGAGGCTGACGCTGCATTCTTTAAATGAGGAGTAGTCCCCTTGCCTGCCTGCCTCGTCATAAGTGATTGATGAGGGATCCACAAGAACATTAGTTTGATGTAAGAACATGGTTAATACACAGATGTACTAGTATGTACCAAAAACAGAAAGGCATGTCATATTCAAAGGTATAATGTGTAAGCTAAGCAGATGCAATTTAACCAAATTGGAAGCAATACAAGCTAGACATCCGGCTGGAGTGGTGAACATGATCATCTAGGACCTGAGAGCCTGGTGGGAGGCGGGCTGCTTCGCCACCATCGCGGCTTTTTAGTTGGCTTCCAGGTGATGCCTGTCTTTGCTGGGCTTGTCACTGGCTCGGCCAGTGCCCTGACTAGCTATTTGTCTTCTGGTGCTCACGGGATGGTGGTTCATGTAAAAAATATCTTTCCTTATCTTAATAAAGACCGACTTCGGCCTTTCGAATACAAGCTAGACACCAACATGCAACCACATATGACACCGCGAAGTTAAAGCAAGCACCTGGGATGGTGGTTCATTGCGAGCGAGGTCATCAACTACAGAGCTACGTTTACCGTCTCCATCTGCTGACACTGCACCCTTTATAGCGTTGTAACGTGTCTTGCCTACCCGTATACCAAGCTGGAGCGACTTCTCTCTTTTCTTTGCTGCTTCTCTTTCGGCAGGAGAGTCTGAAATACCCTTGCATAAAAACACAATAGTGAGAGTATGGGTGAAGTGTGTGCAGAACTAGTGCACTGTAAAAGTAGCAGATAGCAGGTGGCTTAAAAATAAATGACAGGAGACATATGATAGCTCTACAACATTGCATGGCAAACAAAATTAGATTCTACTCCGTATGATTTTGTAATATATGAGCACAGGAAATGCAGGTACTCCTCCAGCACACCACCACATGTGGTCATATCTAAGATAACAGTCGACTGAAAATAAATAGGTCAGTCGATTTTTTTAATGAACCGTCCGATCTATAAGGAACGGGCAGATGGCCTTCGTCTACCTCCCGCCAGTCACTGTTGACGATCTTTCACGAACCGCCAGCGACCACCGGCCCAGACCCGTGCCTCCGCCGCCCCGCCCTCCCATCGACCTCACACCACCGCCGTGCTTGGCAGCGCCCCCAAGCCATCCCTTTAATCCCGGCCGACCTCCAGATCGGGCGCCAGTAGCTCTAGGCCGCAGACGCCCCTAAGATAAACACCAAGGCGCTGCTTCCCCGGCGTAATAGTCGTACTAGCGCCTGTTACGCCGGGGAATGCTTCCGTTAATTGGGAATCAACTGGCCAGAAATTGAAATTCAGGGGGGCGACGGACCTCTAGCTAAGGTGAAATAGTATATGAGGAGAAACCTTGTGCATCGCGAGTTACTAGGAACATCTAGTATCAAGAAGAAGCGGTCAACTAGTGTCTTCTGTGGGATGAATACCGTGCAAGCAGAGACGTAAGATTTGCACGAATAAGGGAAGAGGAGTACCTTCTTCGGTTGCCGGTGTGGTCACCTCCACATGTCGCGCCGATCTTCTTGTTTTTACCGGGGAAACCGATGTTCTGGAGGGTGCAGGCTTGGACGAACCCATGGCCAAATTGTTGACTGTGTTGCCGTGGCTGTATGTCGGCGGAGGGGAAGCAGATCCGAGGCGGCGAAGGACGGCGTAGCAGGAACAGCTCCGGTGCGGTGGAGGGTGGCGAAGTTGGAGCGGCAGCGGTGAGGCGCAGGACGGCGTGGTTGAACTGGCTCGGGTACGGACGGCTCGGCCTCGGCTTCAACTACTAGCCGTGGAGGGCGTTGCGGTTGAGGTTGCGGTGGACGACGACGTCGGGGTATCGGCTCCGGCGTGATGGAGGAGGGCGGCGGTTGATGGGTGGGATGGGGTGGCGGACGGAGGACGCCGGGGTTTCGCGGCTGGTGGAGAGGTAGTTTTGGCGCCCACGGAGTACGAATGGGGAATCGGACGGGTGGGGGGGGAACCATGTTTCGGTCTGGGACGCGCTTGTTTTTGGCTTTTTTGAACAGAAGATGGGACGCGCTTGTTTGAAATTTGGGGAAAGTACAAACTTTGCCCCCCTCTTAAATTTCGGACCTACTGCGGGTCGGGGGTAGGATGGTAATCCCAGGTGTCCCAAATAGTGGGCGGGAGCGATTTCGGCCGCGCGCATGTGTGCTTAGGCGGCCATTGTGTATGAATGTTTTTCGGAGGCGGTTGCGTGGCGTCTAGATGAAGCTACAAACCTACCCCGGTTTAGACCTTTGGACGTCGGGCCGGTAGGTTTCACAGGTCGGAGTTATTAGAAAAGTAATTTCCTTGTACTACCAAACATTGGTCTCACGCGGTTTCGGGCGAGTAGAGGCTCTTTTGGCGCTTCGTTCGAAATTTTGAAACACAAGCATTCACGTTTAGAGTACTCTTGAACTATGAGGATTGACCTAAATAGACAACGTTATATTTGACCTTGTATGTTTGAAAACCTCATTAAATTATCCGCTTCCTTTTGAATTTTGACACTTGAAAATCCTATAACTACGATTATTTTGGAATGGAGGAGCTAAATTTGAATCTATTTTGTACACGACTACATATGCTATTATGTACAAAATCAGAGCAAAGATTGGTACCCCCATAGTTTAGGTATGGTTTACAAATGCCATGATATCAAATTCAAATAATTGAATGGACTTCATGTTGAATTCGATTTTTTTAAACCACCTTAGGTTGAATTCAAATGTATACTAGTTCATAGGTAGCTATTTATAAATGTCCATTGTGTAACTTTCGTATGTATAATGTGCTTTACACACACAACATGAACTATACTCACGTTTATATTCGATTGCTAAAGCGATGCATTGTCTGGAGTTCAAAATACTAACTATGTGGATCAATTGTGTCGAATAATAACATAGACATGCTCAAATTCGATAGAATCTAGATGTCTGATGGATCAATGACCGCTCCTTACGCGAATTGCAAATATCATGATCCCATCCTAATATTTGGATACAATTTATATCTTTAATCAATGTGTAGAGCAGTCTTTTACGTGTAGTTTCACTCTCCATCGGTGGTCTCTCACACATGCTCACACACTCTCTCCCGAGGTGTCTTTCTCGCACACATTCTCTAGATATAACCCTCCCTCCCTCTCGTAACCATTTACAACTGTTTTCACTAACCTTTATCACAAGCACTCTTCCTCTCGCAAACATACACACGCACAATCCTCATCGACCCTTTCTATATACATGGACCTGCCTACGTGTCTCATGTACGCACATTATCTTTACGCCTGTCTCTCACGCATTATCTCACACCTCTCTTCCTAATCGACGAGTATGATTCTAGCAGAGCATTCTGTAGGATGCCCCTTAAAGTTAGGTTGGATGAATAGTAATATCAGAGATAGAGGGGTTACCTTAGTCCGAGAACCTAGGGTTACAAATCCTAGCCGGCTTTGTCAGTGGACACAGAGTCCTTCACAATTCTGCTATCTTTGTCTTGTACGACTAGTCATCCATGGGTCTTCCTAAATGTGTCATGGGCCGACCAATGTGGCGCAGGACGGAACCGAACAAAGGGCCTCACCTCGACCCACCGGACCTCACGCGGTGACACACCCTCTGCCCCCACGTCTCATTATCTTCTCACACCCACACATACCAACACAAACACCACACACACAGAAAAATTCTCCTGGTGCCTCTATTCCCTCCCCCCTTGCATATACACACTCAAGGGAATGGAATCTCTTGTCGTGACGTCATATTCGTCTCTCTCTCTCTAGACCACCCTCATTTCTCGTGCTATCTCTCCCACACCCCCCCGTCGGCCCCTCTATGCATGCCTCTCTTGAATACGTAATACACACACATACCTCTCTAGGCCCCGCCAAATGCATCAACTACACATTCACACATGTTACATCACGTACCCCATTGATCTAAAAAGCCCTCTCTTCACGTTTATTTTGCATACAACATTCCTTTTGAATAAAGTGTGGCCAAAAAATTATTTTAGAGTTTCTACATATATACAACATTACAAAGTTATATGGAGGAGTACGAACGCTAATTTGCACTGCATTGTGCCCACAATGGTATTTATTCCGCACTGTGAATTTGTATATTTTTATACTATATACAAAGTTAGTCATAATAAAGAGAAACGAAGAGCATCTCTCTCTCCATCGCATACCCCCCCTGTACGCCCTTTCACGTATGCACACAAAACTATCTCCATGTCCTCTAAAAGTAAGCCCCCAGAAAATTCACGCGTGTTTCATCTTTCTCTCGCGATATATGCAATGACGATCATTGTATTTGAAGTGAAAGCACGATACATACATTGGACTTCATAATCCACTCATTACGGTCACCGTTTACGTTTAGTGGTTATTATACAGTCACGGGCTCACCGTACAACTTTGTATTTGCTCATGACATGACTAGTTGACCAGTTGAACGCTCCACGTGGCACCTGATCTAGTGTTGCATCACATTATCTCACTAACATCGTGCCCACCTGTCGACTTGTATCTACTCTACATCTACACTATTATAAAATACTTAAAATACACTCTTATAAAAAACAGAGTTGGTGATGATGGTGTGCCTGCCATCCTGCAATATAGGCCGTCCGATTTATATCTGACGGATAGGAAAGAAACTATGGCAGTTTTGCAAAAAGGTACCCACACACCTCTCCCCATTTGCAAATAAGGCCTTCCCTCGTTCATCCTTTTCTCTCACAAGATAAACAAGTCATACAAATGCATCTTGATGTTACGTGCAACGCACGGGCATCTTGCTAGTAAGAATGAAAACAAACGACAAAAAAATATTTTGACGGTGGTGCGAAGTCATGACCGCGGGCACAGCGGACAAGGTGGCCTTGTATTGGTATGCTGAGCCGTCTGTTTTAACACACAGGAGCTGGTGTGGTGATTATACACACACGCACGCATGCACACGAACTCCATCCACGCAACACTCACACAAACACATGCACCCACGCACGCACGCAACACTCACACGTACACACGCAGCCACGCACGCACGCAACACTCACACGCACACACGCACGCATGCATGCACACACCAGTACACCACACGACCAACACACACTCTCACGCTCAAGTGCTCAACCTACACGTGCATGCGCACACATCAGGCCCTGACAGACACATACACAACCAGGTGATTCCCGCGCACGGGTTGGAGCCTTGTCGCGCCTGCGTAAATTTGTGTTTATCTGACCTTTTCCCTATGCGAACTGACAGGTGGGACCCACAAGGAACGTGGTCAATTTAACTAGTCAACATGGCGCCACGCAGACTATTTGGCCGGTCAACAGAGTGCAATCCGATGCTGAACTGTGAGCAAGTGACCGGATAATCACCGCAAAACGTATATAGTGACCGTAATCAGCTTATTCTGAAGTTCGGTGACCGTACTACGCTTTTCTCTCTGTAGGCCCTCCAAAACTACATCTCTACACGTTCTCGCATGTTACATCTAACAACTATGCAATACAGCACTACTACTACACTCTAACACAATAAATCATATGTGTTTTTAGTTTTACTAGATATCATATTGTTACTTATAATTATTCAGTTTGCATACATTAAAATTGCCTTTGAAATGTATGGCCAGTATCATCTACCGCGCGGGAAAAATCCCGCCCTTTCCTGTTTAATCGGGTTTGTATCGATGGATCGTGCGAAACAGCAAAACTATAGTACTATACAGTACAAGTGACAGTTCACTGGGCCGTCGTGTCGTCTACTCCTCCGTCGTAAGAGTGGAGCGCTCGCTTTCATAAATCTTCTAGTCCCTTTCGCCGACATGTGGGACATCAAGCTACCGGGTCCACGTGCCATACCGGAATACAGTGCAGAGCAGCCGGGGTGAAGCACCCCAGTCATGGCGCCGGCGTAGTAATGAGCAATGAGGCGTCAAATCACAAAGCTGCACCTTTCCCGCAGTTAAGTTGGAGGGACGAAGTAATAATGCTAAAAAAAGAAGTTGGAGGGACGAAGCAACCATCATTTCACTCGTTGCTGAATCCGCTTCTCCCTCATCTTCTTCAACTTAACCACGTGTTGCTTCTGCCGTTGTTCTGCCTCATGTGGGACGCGGATCAGCTTGGTCGCTTCTCCCTCATCTTCTTCAACTTAACCACGTGTTGCTTCTGCCGTTGTTCTGCCTCATGTGGGACGCGGATCAGCTTGGTAAAGCACTGACACGTGGGACCGCATGTTAGCAAACCGCCAGGACAACGTCCTCCGAAAATAAGAAACCTCCCCCGCCATCCGCGCGGCAAAATCACCTCCTTTTTACTAATCTTTGATTCTATAATTTTTTAGATCAATATAATTGAGATTTGTATAGATAGCACACAGGAGCAAAACCAAGTGGTACGGTTAAGGGCATCCACAATGTGTAGCCAAATGTGAAAATAGCTTTTGGCATCGTGGGAACCATTGTGGACGGCGTTGCCAAAGCCAAAAAGATGGAACCGAAGCTCCCTGATTGATTGATTGAAGGAATAGAAAAATGCAACGTCTCTCCTCTTTCTCCCATGCTTGGACGCATGTAGGAGTAGTACAGTATAGAGCACAGAGTCTACTCCCCTGTCCCTTCTATCACAAATCACAAAGCAGTGAGGCGTCAAATCACAAAGCACGGACGAAGCAACTATCATTTCACTCTTCGCTGACTCCGCTTCTCCATCGTCTTCTTCGAGAAACCATCTCACCGCACTAGTACTCCTAGTAGTAGTACTAGTAAAGGACTTCCTGGATGCAAATAAGGCGGTTGTCTCGGCTTGCAGGCGGCACTTGCGAACGACTTACCGTGGTCTCCCTCAATGGTGTTCTCCGTCGAACGCACTTCGCCAAACCACAAAAAAAAGTCGTCGACGTCACCGCAATGGGCAAGGAATTCAAATATAGTTACTACCTCCATTTTTTTGTACACAAGGCCAGTATATCAAAATTACAATTTGCAAAGGGCCACTAACACTAATCGAGGCAAAATTGATGGGGTTAGCAACCAAGGACATTAATATCCCCTGCATGCATGCGGAAGTGAGAAGGTTCGTTTGCATGGCGCTGCATTAATCAAGCGATGAGGAGTGAGATGGTTAGCTCTTTGGTCTTTCGAGAAAAAAATACGCATTAATTGACACGTGAAACGAGGATTTGTATCGAAGGAAAACCCCGCCTTTCTTTTTTAACACTAGTACTCCTAGTACGTACTACCTCCGTCCTGGTTTATAGGTCCCTTTTATAGTTTGTGCCAAATTTTGACTAAAGATTTAACTAACAAAATGTTAATGCATGTCAAGAAAAATTATCTCATTGGATTCGTATTTGAACATAGTTTTGAAAAATATAATGTTTGGTGACATGCGTGAACATTTTCTTAGTTTAATCTATGGTCAAAATTTGGCACGAAATACAATGGGGACCAATAAACCCGGACAGAGGTAGTACGTACTTATCCTGTTTGGGTCTAGGCCTTGCATTGCCAAACTTCGCCACACATTTTTGCCAAGCTTGCCTAAAGTTTTCAAAATGAGAAGGAGGTACACTTGCGCACGGCTGTCGCGGTCGCACCGCACCCTCACACGGTCGCTCCTGCACGCCGCGGTCGCACCGCACCCTCACACTTCGCTCCTGCACGCCGCAAACCCAACCAAGGGAACGCACCCTCACTGACACGTGTTGTCGCATGTGAACAAACCAAACTCAGCCATCCTATCGCTGACACATAATTTTCGTTCATAGAGTATGTTTATCCAACCGGAGTATCCGTACGGCCCGTGCGGTGGTCTGTTGGGGAAGAAGAAGAGGTGAGGAAGAAGGAAAGAAGGGTTAGGATACGTAGGATATTCATCCAACCGCCTGTAATGGTAGACTCGGGCGACTTGGATAACAAATAGTATGTTTTTACACAGCAAAAGATCCATAATAATAAAAACAACAACATAAAGAAAAACTATCACTGCTCGCGGAAAGAGACAGCCTCGTCGTCTTTGGCTGCCGGCGCGAACCAGCCGTCGCTGCCGACGTGTGTCTCCGCACCGTGGTTGTCCTCGGCCTCCAGCTACTCGTTCAAGCGGAGCGTGCGGGCGCTCTGCACGGACGAGAGCACAGCCTGGTTCAAGTCGAGGACGTCCGGTTCCGCCTGCAGGAGGGCCTCGATGGCAGCGGCATCCGCACGCTCCGCGTCGAGTTGAGCCTTCGCCGCCCGGTTCAAGTCCAGGACTTCCGGTTCTGCCTGCAGGAGGGCGTCGATGAGAGCGGCATCCACGCGCTCTGCGTCGAGTCGAGCCTCTGCCGCCCGGTTCAAGTCCAGGACTTCCGGTTCCGCCCGCAGGAGGGCGTCGATGAGAGCGGCATCCGCGCCCTCTGCGTCGAGTCGAGCCTCTGCCGCCCGGTTCATGTCCAGGACGTCCGGTTCCGCCTGCAGGAGGGCCTCGATGGCAGCGGCATCCGCGCGCTCCGCCTCAAGTTGAGCCTCCGCCGCCCGGTTCACATCCACGACATCCGGTTCCGCCTGCAGGAGAGCCTCGATGGCAGCGGCATGCGCGTGCTTCGCGTCGAGTTGAGCCTCTGCCTCCCAGTCCTCCTTTAGTATCGCCATGTTGAACTGCTGGTCCACCTGTACCATGGGGGACTCGGACGCCGGCACGAAGTCGACGTCCATCGTCTCATACCCATCGGGGGCCTTCTGCGCCGCGACCTCCGCAGTGAACATTGGATCGGCTTCCTCCTCCTCGTAGCTTGGCTCCAGAGAACTCGGGGATTGGCCCGCCGCAAAGCGAGCTTGGGAACGGAGGTCTGTGGCGCCGACCGCCGCCGCGATTTCTGCGCGGCGCTCCGGCGTCAGCATCTTGTAGTAAGTGATCTTGCGGCGCACCATGGCTTTCCGGCGAACTAGGGGACGCTTGATGCGGGCTAGGGGATCGAAAGGTGGGGGAATGGGCTGGAGATTTGGTGTGGTTTTAGGGCAGTGGCTGGCGTAGGCCGAGCAGCGAAGGTTCTGGTGTGAATAGTGGTTCCGGTGACGACCGGTCAATCGGTTTTGACTGTACATCGCTCTTGTCGCGTTCGCGTTGCAGCCCGGCACGCTGGACCCTCCACGTCGCTCACCGAATGGAACGCGCTTCGTCTTGCGTTTTCGCTCGCTTGTGGGACCGCAGTTGAGAGCAAACCGACGTCCCTCCCCCTCCCCCGCCCGCGTCATTTATTATACCACTACTCCCTCCGTTTTATGCGGAGTAAATAAAAACAGAGGGAGTATACTACGGATGAGGATCCCCTGACGTGGCCGAACCCATTGAGTAACTGACATGCGGGGCCTAGCAAGCATGGGGTCCGCCAGTAAGTGACCGAAAGGGAGGGTAAGGCAGGGATACCTACGTCAGAGGATCCACTTCCACTATACTACTTTGACCAAATGTTAGAGTAATAATATATGACATGCAACTTACACAAATGTTAGAGTAATAATATATGACATGCAACTTACACAAAGCATACAGGGTCTAATGCGTTTTTCGAGGCTAACTTTGACCAAATGTTAGAGTAATAATATATGACATGCAACTTACACAAAGCATATGGTCAATTTCGTATGTGAAAGGAGTTTCCAATGATATAATTTTCACATTATACATCTCATGTACTCCCTCCGTCTAGGTGTGTAAGTCATCTTACGAAAACCAAATAATCCCAAAACACGTAGGCGCGGTGCATTAACTTCTACCTCGTTTCTTGTTTCTTGACATATGAACCAATAAGAGATGAGGGTGTGCATGCTTTTAATGACCTGAGACTATCAAACATGACATGCAGTGGTTAGTTCATTGCATGCAATACTATTAATTAGCAAATAAACATTAATGTCTCTCGTTTTCCCCTCCTCCTTGGTCACGGTGCACAGCCTAAGATGACTTACTCACCTATGTGAAAGGAGTACTATTAATCTTGTCAATAGTCAAATTGGAAACCATCTCGAGTACAAATCTAGGAGTACGTACGAATCTAACAATATTGATTGGGCGTTGTTGAATGTTGATACCTTTTTTATCATAGTAGAGATACTTTGACTACACATAAAACTTATATGTAAGGTAGAAAGGATAGGAGGGAGTATATTGTACGTTCAAAAACGAAACGAACATTGAATACCCTTTATATATGATTTGCGGATGCTATGATCACCGGTTCAAAATTTTGAATCCGCCTTAGGTATCACGTGCCCCCACTCGTTCCCTCTCGATTTCATCTCGGGGTCCGGAGATCTATTGAAAGAGGACTAGGGTGGGTACATGCGAATGATACTCGGCGGAATGTTCAAATGAGGCATGCGGGAGGATGGACTCGACTGGAGGGCGACATGATCGATGGAGAAGAGGGTTGGAGAGGAATGAGAAATAAGCAAACGCCACATGATTACACTTGAACGGCTCAAATAAACAATAAGTTGTCTCGCTTGGCCTACATAGTGAAAGGCCTAATGCGCAACGCGGAGCACTCACGCTCGAATATGGCCGGGAAAACAGGGAAACCGACATGTGGGGCACACCCGTCGGGACGACGTAGCGCAGACTAGTCCAATGGAGGAGCTGGCCCACGACCTCCTCGCCACCGACAACCGTTCATGTGGGTCTTTGGGGCCAACAACGGGGCGCAGCTCCAGCACCGCCTCTGGACACGGCGACCGCGGTGAGCGACACGCTCATATCGTCGATAGACACGGTCGGTTTCAGTGTGCCGAGGGTGGCGTTTGTGCTGTGGCACGACCAACGGTATGTTTGGTTTGTGCCCAAGGTTGCCCCATCAAAGCATTGGGTAGCCAAAATTTTGGTTGAGGTATTGGTTGCCCATGATTTGGCCGACATTGGCAAGAAAAATGAACTAGAGTTGGCTAGAGTTCATTGGCATGCCAAAGAAATGGCAACCATCCAAACAAAGACCAATCTTTGGGTCATGACCAAAATTTTGGTAAGGTGCACTTTGGCCACAATCCAAACACACCCCAACACCCGGCTCGTCGAGGATGCACGGGGCGCCGCGACGCGTCCGCGGAGTGGTGTAGCGCGGCCAACTGCATCCTCTGGACCTGAGACCATGCCGGGTCGTCTTGCTTTTTCAATGACATGCGGGGATCGCATTTGAGCAAAGGGCATCTCCAACGTTGCCACGACCGCAGCTGACTACCCTGGCACACCAAAGCCCTCGTCCCTCGCGCCGTCGCGCGGTGCGTTCCCAGCCGGCGCCAGCTGCCCGCATTCATGCCGTCCGTTCGTATGTCGTCGTTAAGAGGCTCGGTGCCCGAGGAACCAACTCCGGCGACTTAATGACGCACCCGGACGCTTGGCCTCACCGGAATGCGCTACTTAAAGCGGCAACGCCCAGCTAACCTCCACACCATAGCGCATCGTCCTCCTACCTGACACCACATCCGCCATGACCGCAAGTGCGAACGCTCTGCGGGAGAGCTTGTCTTCGGGGATGAAGCTCGAGGTCGCCGCCCTCGCTCAAGTCGCCTCTCGCGACGCAATAGCGGCGTAGCCGGACGCGGACGCGACCGCACAAGCGGTGGCCACGCTGGCGGCCGACGACGGGAGCACCGTCAGCCACGCGTCCTACTTGCCGCCGTCCAACGTCCGGCACCGCCGAGGTCGGGGACTCCTCCGAGGATGAGTAGGGCATGGGAGGCGGCAGGGCATGGTGTGCCAACTGGCCGGTCCGTATCCCGTGTTCTACTCTTCCTCGCCGGAGACCGCACCTTCACTTCACGGGTCTTGAACCCCGCCCCCGTACATAGAGATCGCAGATGGAGGACGTCGGTCGCCGCCGTAGAATAGGTTTAGGGTCGGGTTTCTTTTATTTTTCTGTCTTATAAAAGTTCGAAATGTAATGAAAATCTGCCGTGTTTGCATTAATCTCGGCCGGTGTATATGAACTTTCACAATAATATACATATTGTAGGAGTACTAGTGCACGGAAGATCAAGATCTTGTGGGAGAAAAGGATGAACGAGGGAAAGCCTTATCTGCAAATGTGGAGAGGAGTGCGGGTAAATTGTCATAGTTTCCTTCCTATCCGTTAGATATAGATCGGTCAGCCTATATTGCAGGATGACAGGCACACCATCATCACCAACTCTGCTTTTTATTGAACCGAGACAAATCTAAAAAACCCAACTAAGCCAACCTCCCAGCATATCGCGCGGGAAAAGACCCGGCCGCGCCGTTTTAGTCGGGATTACCGGATTACTAGTAGTAGTATCGATGGATCGCGCGAAGCAACATTTTTTTTGAGGGGGCGAAGCACCTAGTTTAAAAGGAAAAAAGGCGGTACACTCACAGCACTCCTGTCGCGGTCGCATTGCACCCCACACACGTTCGGTCCTGCACACGGCTCACACAAACGGAACGCTTCGGCTTGCCTCTTCACTGACACGTGGGACTGCACTTGGAGAAACCGGCAAAGCGCCAAACTCCCCCGCCCACCGCGCGAAAATCCCCCCCCCCCCACACAAAAATTCCCCCCAAATTCGATTCAACCGCCCTTCGGCCAAATATTCCCCAAACCCCCCTCCCCCCGTCCCCCCTCCACTCCATTCGCTCCGCCAAAGCCGCCCTCCCCGCCGCGCCGATACGTCGGCGCCGCGGTTCGTCGAGGGGACGCACGGCGATCCTCTCGCTCCCACAGTACGCTCTCGTAGACTGCCGTCCTCTAGCCGCGCCGCCACCTCTGGCTACGTTCTTGTGGAGGCGCACGGCGGTCAGCGCCGCCACCGCTGGCGACGTTCGTGTGGAGACGCACGGCGGTCAGCTTCTCCCACGGTACGCGCATTCTAGACTGAGGCCCCGTTCATGTCGGTGTAGCGCTGAATGTTAGCTGATAGACGCTGTTAATCTCACTGTTTGCCGAAGTAGTTTACTGTCAATATGCTCTGCTTAAGAAGCTTCCTTGCCCTGTTCTGCACTCAATCTGCTTAGCTGAGATGGCATGCCAAGGCCGATTAGTTGCTAAAATATCCTGCCATATATTTATTGTGACGTAGATTGCCATGGTCTAGTAGCCAATCTGTTAGGTGAAATAGCTCTACACCGTTTTATACTCGATCTTTGTTGCTGCGATGGCCTTCGATAGTTCGATGGCTGTGTGCTCGGGCTCATTGACTGCTGAAACAGCCTGCCATAATTTAGCACTCAAATCTGTTTGCTGAATTAGCTTTACATATATTTCGTTACTTAGATCTGCTCGTCCAAATATCTTGCCATAGCTTTAGACATCGACCTAGGTATTTTTTTCTGGACTTCATAAAAAAGCATATATGTTTTTCCTGTAATATCTAGTAGAAGAACTAATTTGTATGTCTAACAGATGGACAGGACTTGGATAACTTCTGCTCGAAGATTCTCCGCTGCATATGTCGAGGGGGTTGAAAACTTCATGAACTTTATCAGAGCTGAGTACGGTGGTCCGAAATCAGATGTGCTCTGCCCGTGTAGCAGTTGTATGAATTCAGTTACAAGACCCCAGTCAACTGTGCAAAATCATCTACACTTGTATGGGATGTCGGTCACATATACTAGGTGGGTTCATCATGGTGAAGCTGTGAACGTCAATGTTATTGACTACGTGGAAGCAGCAGATCACCATCTTGATCTGCCTGATGCTCAGGTGGAAGAGGAGGAGGAGGTGGTGGTGGCGGAGCCAGTGAGTTTGACCAACATTGAAACAATGCTACGAAATGCTCGTGCATTCCGTGAACTTTCACCTGCAGAAGAAAAACGGTGGGCCCGCATGTTGGAACAATGCAACGTTGCTGTCACCCCAGGAAATAAGCTGTCAGTATTCTCAGCTATGGTCACCTTTCTTCAGGTGAAGACATCTGAGCGGATGACCAACAAATCATTCGATGCGATGTTGGCTGCTTTCCGCAAATCTTTCCCAGATGCGTCTGAGCTGCCACACACCTACAGTAAAATGAAGAATTTCCTTCGTGCAGTTGGAATTGGATATGATATGATCCATGTTTGTAAGAATAATTGTGTTCTGTTCCGGAAGGATTATGCCAACTTAAGTGAATGCCCGAAATGCAAATCATCAAGATGGAAAGATGGCGATGCTGTGAAGAGGGTTCCTCATAATGTTCTGAGACATTTTCCAATTACACCAAGATTGCAGAGGTTGTTTCATGATGCTGAAACAAGAGAGGATGTACTGTGGCATTCTAGGAACCAGGAGTACAGAGATCAGAATGTAATGAGCCATCCATCTCATGGTAGTGAGTGGAAAAGCTTCAATGATAAACACAAAGAGTTTGCTGCTGACCCGAGAAACATTAGACTTGGCTTAGCTTCAGATGGATTTAACCCATTTGGCCACCAGAGCGCCACATATAGCATGTGGCCAGTGCTTGTTATCCCTTACAACATGCCTCCAAATGTCTGCACCAAAGAATCAAACTACATGATGGCCTTGCTCATCCCAGGTCCAAAAAGTCCTGGAAAGGATTTTGATTTGTTCATGGAGCCTCTTGTGGAGGAACTTCAACAGCTATGGAAGGGTGTTCTCACTCGAGACCTATATAGCAGCCCACCAGCTGATTTCTTTCTGCGTGCTGTTGTAATTTGGTGCATCCATGATTATCCGGCTTTGGGCACTATGTCAGGGCGAACGACACATGGTTACAATGCATGTGTTCGCTGTGACAGGAATCCGCTGTCATACGCAATACTTAGCAAGATCTGTTACATTGGACACCGCCGTTTCCTTGCCAAGGACAAGCCGCATCCTAGAAAATACCGAAGACATGTGTTCAATGCAAAGCATGAAAACCGTGATGCGCCAAAGAGGCTCACCGCCGATGAGTTGCAAGTGGAATTAGAGAAGGTCAGGCATATTACACCAGGAAACCATCCTGGTAATGGTAGCGGGAAAAGGAAGCGTGGCACGGTAGAAGAGAGATTATTGTTTACCCGCAGGTCCACTTTGTGGGACTTGGAGTATTGGAAAGATTTGGATCTGCGGCATAATCTTGATGTGATGCACATCGAGAAAAATATATGTGACAGCATTATCGGCACACTTCTTAACATTGAAGGCAAGACGAAAGATACCTTAAAATCTAGGATTGATTTGACACACCTGGGTATCAGAAAGGATTTGCAGGTGCAAGATGAAGGTAAACCACGGGATATGGCACCAGCTGTGTACGTCTTGGACAAGGTAAAAAGAAAAGAATTCTGCGAGGTCCTGTCACGTGTGAGATTCCCACATGGATTTGCTTCCAACCCTGAAAGGAGAGTCAGTGCAGATGGAAACAAGGTACAAGGGTTGAAAACTCATGACTGCCACGTCCTACTTCAAAGGGTTTTACCTGTTATCCTTAGAGGATTGGGCCGCCCTGACTTATACAGAGCAGTTGCAGAGTTGGGACAATTCTTCAGGGAACTCTGCAGTAGAAATATCAGGATAGATGCTTTGGAGCGTCTTAGAGACAAGATACCAACTATCCTATGCGACCTTGAGAAGATATATCCTCCAGCCTTCTTTGATGTGATGGTGCATTTGGCTGTTCATCTACCTGATGAGGCACTACTTAGAGGTCCAGTACAGTATGGCTGGATGTACCCTATTGAAAGGCGGCTAGGCACTTTCAAGGGCTATGTTAGGAACAGAGCTAGACCCGAGGGTTCCATTGCAGAGGCCTACATTGCTACAGAAGCGTTGACATTCTGCTCAAAATACATTGAAACAGCTGATCAGCTTAGCAAAGAGGTGGGTGAAGACAATCCCGGGCTCAATGTTTTCGATTATTCTGTTCGAGTTACAGGGAAGAGTCGACAAGAGGACAAACCTAAAGATTTGGACAAAATGGTTTGGTATGTGTTGAATAACTGTCCTGAGATACTACCTTATATCAAGTAAGTGCAGTACTGCAGCTTATACATCGTAATCTACTAAACTTGCAGCACATTCTTATATATTTAGATGTTTGACGCGATCACTATGTTGTGCAGCATGTACAAAGAGGAGTTACTGCCGCAAAATCCAAGAAACATTGACAAACTGGTTATGGCAGGATTTGCGAAATGGTTCAAGAACCATGTAAGCTTTTGAAGTGCACTGTCAGTTTTTTTAATATATTGAGTACATAAGATGATCAGCTTGTCTATTTTCTAACCATAGGTTAAGAAGATGCGGGAGGATGGGCAGGCAGTTGATGATGCCCTTTACTCACTAGCAATGGGTCCTGATACTCGGGTAAGACATTATGAATCTTGCGTTGTTGGAGATGTGCGCTACAACACCCTTGCACGAGACGAAGGCAGGAAGACACAAAACAGTGCCATCATGAGCACGGATACGTATGACAAAGAGACAACTGAAATGTATGCTAACATAACAGACATTGTTCAGTTGCAGTATATCTCCAGTTTCGAGGATCATCGGTGTGTGGTTCTGTTGTGCTGTCGTTGGTATAACCTGTTTTCCAGGATCGCAAAACCCAGAGCTGATGATTATTTCAAATCCATCAATGTCAAGGCGGCGTACCAGACCAACGAGCCTTTTATTTTGGCAAATCAAGCAACACAGATATTTTTCTTGGAAGACACATTTGCACGTAGCGATGACTGGAGAGTATTGCAAAGGTTTGAGCAGAGGAATTCGTTTAATGAAGTTGCACAACAAGATGATGCTTACACTGCTCCTGATGTACAAGATAACACAGATGTTCCTAATATCTTTGAGAACCATCACGTCAATGACGCCGGCGAAAAGATTGCCTGTCGTGCTGTGGACATACAAGAGTTGATCAAGAAGAAGCCAACGTTCGAGGACGTTGAGGACGAAGAAGAAGATGACACCGTGGGGAATTACGATTCAGACTGATACACATGGCGAAGATGTTGACGCTGCTGCTGCGGATGATGATTACATTGCTTTTGTCGTATTTGCCTGTCAGAAGACGTTTTTTTATCTACTATGTGAAATTGTGTTTGCTATGACAACTGAAACCTGATGAACATGTTGTTTAGTATTTTGCTGTGAGAACATCACTTGTTATGTATGCTGATTTGTGTTTGGTGATTGTATGACAACTAAAACATGATGACATTGTTGTTTAGTTGTACTCATATTTGGCTGTGAAACTTGAATTTGATGACATAGTTTGCTGTTGGACTGCAATTTGCTCGACGTCTTCGAATGAGAACAAAGCTGACCCGACAGGGCCTCTGCTATCTATTTATTTATATGAGCAAAAGGGGATACCCCCTGATTTCCGTTAATAGAAATCATTAGATGTTCACAACACTACGCCCAGCCTGCTACACAGGTTTCATTCATTACTAGTTTCAGCAAAGTGCTCATGTCGTAGCCACTGAATACATCACGAGTGCTACATACACTGCAAATAAAGAGACAATCATCCTACAGAGCACATCGATTTTGCCCATTATCTTCACAAGCTCTTTCATCTCCTCATTGCTGTCAAGGCCGTTCAGCAGCTGTTGCTTGGCCATGATCAGAGGAACTGCGTCTTTAACCTTCTGCTCTGCATCTTCCTCTTCTGCCGTTCCTTCAGTTACTTGTCCAACACCCCAACCTGCTGGTATTGGGATTCCTCGGCTAACCAAATAATCAGCGTAGTTGCATTCCCCCACATCAGCAACTTCCCAGAAATACAAATCACACGAATCTTCCCTTTTCTGCACGAATCAAATTGGAAGATCATCAACCAAACTATTAAAAAAATCAGCAACTGAAAGCAGCAGAACAACACTTAAACATATTATTACCCCATGATTCGGGCATTTGTAGAAGACTCGGCCAGGGTTGCGGATTGTGGTTGAGACGCGACGGATGACTCTGCGTGATTTGCAGCAGTGGCACCACACCAACGGCAGCGGGTTGCGATGAGCAATCGGCTGCGGTGCGCGTGCCGGCGGGGGTGTGATGAGACCCACAGGCGATGGTACGGGTGGCGACTTGGCGCATATCTGGTTGTTGCCTGCTGAAGAGCAGGTGGACGAGCAGCCAGCGGACATGGTTGCTGCGGCCAGAGCTTCTGATGCTAGGCAGAGTAAGTAGAGAAGAGGAGAAGCGAACGTTGGATATGTCAGTTTCATTACTTGCAGAGTAGCATAGCACCATATATAGTCATAGTCTAGGTTTGGATTCGAACCAGCTACAGGAGCACGTCTTTCTTTTTTCTAAAACTCGGCAACGTCTCTTTACTGGTACACTAGCTTGTTCTGTACGCCTTCCCAAGTCTTTGATTTTCTTTCCCTTTTTTTGCGAGGAAGGAAGGAGGACAAAATTGAGAGTTCCTCGGACTCGAACCCAAGACCTCTCGGTTGAAAACCAAGGGTGCTAGTCACTTATGTGGCGAACGTTCCCTGTGAGGAGGACGGCAGACGAACGCATTTTCCTCGCAGTTTTCTTCCTATATATAAAAAAGTATGCTACTTGGTGTCCGCTTAGTCAAAAAACGATTGTGCCAACCTTGACCGTTCGATTGACATTCAACGTCTGTCGCGTTTCTTCAGTCTCTTCTTCCTCGAGCCGCCAAAGCCAAACCAGCGCCGGCGGGACCGCCTGCTCCCGCCTCCCACGGCTGGCTGTGATCTTCCCCGGCTCCTGTTCGTTCCCGTCCGAGGCCTCACCATCGTCCTCCGCGCTCGCCGCGGCGCCGCCCTCCGGTGTTGTCAACATGGTCAACAACCGAGAGGAATAAGGAGATGACTGTACATGGTGAGGATGACAGTAGGGACCCAGCAGCGCGCGCAGTAATTTTGTTTTTTCGGGACGGAGAAGGGTATCAACTGGGTTGTGCGGGACCCGTGGCCCGTCTAGCCCAGGCTTTTATTTCATATGTTTAGCACATGACCAGCCCAGTTTGTTTTTTTCCTTTCTGAAAAATGGCTAGCCAGCTATTTTGTTTTTTGCAGAATAACCAACATAGGCCTACTTGCTTTTCTACGCCCTGCTGGGCCGGAAATCTTTCAAGACGAGGAGGGATGCATTTTGCCCAGAAAATGGGCTATAAGTAATAAGAAATGGGCTATAAGTAATAAGAAATGGGCTATAAGTAATAATAAATGGGCTGTAAAATGAAAAAAATACAGCAAACAGGCAATTAGTTCCCAAATACTGTTTTCTTTCGGATTTTGATATTTTAAATTTCATTGTTTTTGTGCGGGTAAAATTTCATTGAATTTAAATTAAGGTATATTTAGATTTAAAATTAATTTGAATCCGGCTAGAAATTTCGGGCTGTATGCTGTTTGGGACAGATTTGGAGGCTGACTTGTGGGTCTACTAGGTTGACGTGTACTTTGGCTTTGTCAACTTAGTCCACAAACGATTCTAGCAGCAGTGACCGTTGGATGTTAATCCAACGGCCGTGCTGCTTCTTCAATATCTGATCTTCTTGCTCCAGCCGCCCAAACCAGCTCCGGTGGGACTGCCTGCTCCCGCCTCCCGTGGCCGGCTGTGCTGCCGCACAGGCCGCACCGCCCCACCCTACTTCATTGCTGGCCAGGCCATTCCTCTACTCACCCACACCTCCTGTTATTTTCCGGCGACGGCAGCCGGACCAGTAAACCCTCGTACTCCCCACCGCGTGGGCAACCATTGCCGAGTCTTCCCCGGCTCCGTGTCGTTCCCTTCCTAGGCCTCGCCGTCGTCCACCGCCATGGTGCTCTCGGCGCGGCCTGGTCAACGTGGTCAACGAACGACATCCATCGGCCGTGGACTGTACGCGCAAAATAATGATTCCTCCACCTGACAGCTGGGACCCACCGGAAGGGCCTCTGTATTTCGCGAAAAAAACGTTCCCCCCGCTGACATGTCGGACCCACCAGCTATATCTTCGCACGCAAGGAAGTGCCTCCTTATTACGCACAAAAAAATGAATACCCACCCTGCTAGATGGGACCCACCATAGTGGGAGGATGACTTGTGGGCCAACTAAGTTGACGGGGACGGAGGGCTTTGTCAACTTAGTCAATATGAACGATTCTAGCTCCAGTGACCGTACGATGTCCATCCAACGGCCATAGTGCTTCTTCAACCTCTGGTCTTCTTGCTCCAGCCGCCCAAAGCAGCGCCGGTCGTGCCGCGTGCTCCTGCCTCTCGTGGCCGGCTGTGATGCCGCGGAGGCCTCACCGCCCCCTACTACTCCCACCGCTGGCCCAGGGTATCCCTCTACTCACCCACACCCCCTGTTATTCTGCGGCGACGGCAGCCTCACGCCGCAGCCGAACCAGTGAACCCTCGTACTCCTCTCCGCGCGGGCTACCACTGCTGCGTCTTCCCCGGCTCCGCGTCGTCCCCTTCCTAGGCCTCGCCGTCGTCCAGACCACCGCCCTGGTGCTCTCGGCGCGGCGTGGTCAACGTGGTCAACGACCGACTTCCATCGGAAGAGTACTGTACGTGGAGAGGCTGACAGCTGGGTCCAGGCGGCCGCAAGGAAGTGCCTCCTTATTACGCGCAAAATAATTATTCCTCCACCTGACAGCAGGGACCCACCGGACGGGCCACCTTATTTCGCGAAAAAAACGTTTCCCCCCTGACTGCTGGGACCCACCGGACGGGCCAGCGTATTTCGCGAAAAAAACGTTCCCCGCGCTGTCAGCTCGGACCCACCGGAAGTGCCTCCTTATTACGCACAAAAAAATGAATACTCCCCTTGCTAGCTGGGACCCACCATGGTGGGAGGCTGACTTGTGGGCCTACTAAGTTGACTGGGACGGGGGCCTTTGTCAACTTTAGTCAATATGAACGATTCTAGCTCCAGTGACCGTACGATGTCCATCCAACGGCCGTAGTGCTTCTTCAACCTCTGGTCTTCTTGCTCCAGCCGCCCAAAGCAGCGCCGGTCGTGCCGCATGCTCCTGCCTCCCGTGGCCGGCTGTGCTGCCGCGGAGGCCTCACCGCCCCCTACTATTCCCACCGCTGGCCAGGCCCTGCGGCGACGGCAGCCTCACACCGCAGCCGAACCAGTGAACCCTCGTACTCCTCTCCGCGCGGGCTTCCACTGCCGCGTCTTCCCCGGCTCCCCGTCGTCCCCTTCCTAGGCCTCGCCGTCGTCCACCGCCCTGGTGCTCTCGGCGCAGCGTGGTCAACGTGGTCAAGGAACAACTTCCATCGGACGTGGACTGTACGTGGAGAGGCTGACAGCTGGGTCCACGGCCGCAGCAAGGAAGTGCCTCCTTATTACGCGGAAAATAATGATTCCTCCACCTAACAGCTGGGACCCACCGGACGGGCCACTGTATTTCGCGAAAAAAACGTTTCCCCCTGACTGCTGGGACCCACCAGCTACATCTTCGCACGCAAGGAAGTGCGTCCGGGCAAAAAACAAAACGATTCGCCTCCCTGACCGCTGGGACCCACCAGCGACACCTTCGCACGCAAGGAAGTGCGTCCGGGCAAAAAAAAGATTCGCCCCCCTGACTGCTGGGACCCACCAGCTACATCTTCGCATGCAAGGAAGTGCGTCCGGGCAAAAAAACAAAACGATTCGCCCCCCTGACTGCTGGGACCCACCAGCTACATCTTCGCATGCAAGGAAGTGCCTGACAGTCGGGACCCACCTGGTCGAAGCGTACGTAGCGTTATCATTCTGGTCGCGAACGTGTACGTACATATATACTGGTGGATGTAGAGGCGCGCACGTGTCGTAGTAGAGGCGCACATGTAGCATGTACACGTATGTACAACGGCGACGGTGCAAGAAATAAAATACGGCCACGTACGTACATACGGGCAGGGTCTCTAACGCCTACCGCGCATACGTACATCGCTGGGTCGGAACGGAGAAACAACGTCGTCGTCGTGTTCATGGGGAGCCCACCGGTTGGGTCGGAACGGAATGCGTGGCCGTGTTCATCGGGAGGGCTTGGACGGAACATGCGATGGAAACGAGGCCTGGCGTACCGCACAACGGAGGAAACGACCTTGTGTTTTACCGACCACGTTCGAAACGGGGTCCTGTTGATCGGGAGGGGCCTGGCGTACCGCAAAACAGAGGAAATGGACCTCCTACGGTCGAAATGGGGGTCTTGTTGATCGGGAGGGGTGTGGCGTACCACCAAACGGAGGAAACGGACATCCTACGGTCGAAACGGGGGTCCTGTTGATCGGGAGGGGTGTGGCATACCGCAAAATGGATGAAACGGACCTCCTACGGTCGAAACAGGGGTCATGTTCATCGGGAGGGGTGTGGCGTACCGCAAAACGGGACTCCATGGGATACTGTTCATCTCCACCGTCGACCTCCTCCAGCCTCCACGGGCTACCGTCGACCTCCTCCAGCTTCCACAGGCTCCTGTTCATCCAGCCTCCACCGCGCGCTACTCCACCGGCTACTGTTCAACCACCCCTTCACGGGCACCCCTCCACCGTCTACTATTCATCCAGCCCTCCACACCACGGGGTCCTGTTCAACCACCCTCCACGGCCACCCCTCCACCGTCTACTGTTCATCCAGCCCTCCACACCACGGGTTCCTGTTCATCCAGAGGCAACGCCACCGCTCACTGTTCATCCAACCCCCCCCCGCAACGCTCACTGTTCATCCAATCGATCGGCTTCAGTTAGCAGCAGTAGCGAAGGAATCGCTCCATCGGGTTCAGCTAACAGCCATCGATCGATCGCTCGGGTTCAGTAACTCGTAGCCTGCAGTGCAATCGCTCGGGTTCAGTTAGAGCCCAACGCCTCGCTCGGCTTCAGTTAGAGCCAACGCCTCGCACACACGCGCGTACGTACGAGAGAAACGCGCATCGCTCCGCCCCCGACCTCCCACCGTAACCGGCAACTCCCCGAAATTTTTCTCCCCCTCGCTTCTACCATGGTTTTTTCCGTCATGGACAGCCCAAAGAATGTCATGCAGCTGCGTCTCTGGCCCGCCCAGGACGAAAAGCCCATTTTCTGTCATAGAAGTAGGAGCCCACCACATCTATGATGATACCGGGTTTTGTCACAATTATCATCATAGAGGTGTCATATGTATGACATAAGTTTTTTTCGCTCGGCCCAAAATGTCATGGATGTGTCTTTTTTTGTAGTGGTTACTCTCATTAGAAGGTGGGCACGGGTAGCTAATCCGCTCTTCCTCCTTTTGTTCTTCACTCTCCTCATCATCTTTTTCATCCAATGAGCTCACTGTTTCATCAATTTCTTCTTCCATAGCTTCCTGCAAAATATTAGTCTCTTCTTGGACATTGTTGACTTTCTTCAAAAAAGCATTAATATAGTAATTGTATTCATAATTTTCATAGCAATATCCAAGTATAGCAAGATTTTACGGCCTATAACCATCATCATCAAAAGCTTCATACTTTTCAAACAAAGCTTTAATATCATAGGCAGCCTTAAAAGCAACAAATTCTTCTATTTGTTCCACATCATAGTAATCATATATACCATTAGCATAGGAAGCTAAGGTTTCATTATCGTTAAATTTGCATGAAAAGGGGAGGTGTGGAGCCTCCATCCTAGAGCAACAAGTAATATCATATCTCAAGCATAGATTCCAGGCATACCAACACAACATAATAAATTGATCCCATAATAGTTTCCCTTTTTGTGTCGAGCGATAATCCCTAAAGTATTCACGTTGATCCAACGTGTCTCCCATTATAAAGTTGAATGGGGCTTTCTTAGGATTATCAAAGTAGTACATAATATCTCTCGCATAATGAGAGTGGGGGTTTTAGGAGTTACCCCATCTTCATGAGTAGCAAGTAGAACTAATTTTTTTGGTATTTTGCGTTCCATATCCATAACTGAAGATAGAGAACAACTTAGAACAGCAAATAAAAATTACTTAGTGATAAAGCAAACAAGCACACACAAGAATATTCACCCCATGCTATGACTCCCCGGCAACGGCGCCAGAAAAAGGTCTTGATGACCCGCAAGTATACGGGATCACAACAGTTTTTGATAAGTAAGAGTATCAAACCCAACGAGGAGCTAAAGGTAGAATAAATATTCCCTCAAGTTCTATCGACCACCGATACAACTCTACGCACGCTTGACGTTTGCTTTACCTAGAACAAGTATGAAACTAGAAGAACTTTGTAGGTGTGATATGATAGGTTTGCAAGATAATAAAGAGCACGTAAACATAAACTAGGGGCTGTTTAGATAAAGATGCAATAAAGTAAATATTAGTAGAGAGCTTTTTGTTACGAGAAAGTTATTTGTCCAAGGCAATTGATAACTAGACCGGTAATCATTGTTGCAATTCTATTTGAGGGAGAGGCATAAGCTAACATACTTTCTCTACTTGGATCATATGCACTTATGATTGGAACTCTAGCAAGCGTCCGCAACTACTAAAGATTCATTAAGGTAAAACCCAACCATAGCATTAAAGTATCAAGTCCCCTTTTATCCCATACGCAAACAACCTACTTACTCGGATCTGTGCTTCAGTCACTCACGCAACCCACCATAAGCAAATCATAAACATATTGCAAACCCTACAGCGGGAATCCCTCACGCTTGCGCGACACGGAGGGCACAATAGGACAACACCAATAATAAAACATGCAACTCAAACCAATCACGATCATCAATTAACCCATAGGACAAAACGGATCTGCTCAAACATCATAAGATAGCCATACATCATTGGGAAATAATATATAGCGTTGAGCACCATGTTTAAGTAGAGATAACAGCGGGTAAGAGAGAGGTTACACCACTGCATAGAGGGAGGAAGAGTTGGTGATGAAGGCGGTGAAGTTGTTGGTGAAGATCGCGGTGATGATGATGGCCCCCGGAGTCGGGAGGGGTGTGGCGTACCACAAAACGGGACTCCATGGGATACTGTTCATCTCCACCGTCGACCTCCTCCAGACTCCACGGGCTACCGTCGACTCCTCCAGCCTCCACAGGCTCCTGTTCATCCAGCCTCCACCGCGCGCTACTCCACCGGCTACTGTTCAACCACCCCTTCACGGGCATCCCTTCACCGTCTACTGTTCATCCAGCCCTCCACACCACAGGGTCCTGTTCAACCACCCCTCCACGGCCACCCCTCCACCGTCTACTGTTCATCCAGCCCTCCACACCACGGGTTCCTGTTCATCCAGAGGCAACGCCACCGCTCATTGTTCATCCATCCCCCCACAACGCTCACTGTTCATCCAATCGATCGGCTTCAGTTAGCAGCAGTAGCGAAGGAATTGCTCCATCGGGTTCAGCTAATAGCCATCGATCGATCGCTCGGGTTCAGTAACTCGTAGCCTGCAGTGCAATCGCTCGGGTTCAGTTAGAGCCCAACGCCTCGCTCGGCTTCAGTTAGAGCCAACGCCTCGCACACACGCGCGTACGTACGAGAGAAACGCGCATCGCTCCGCCCCCGACCTCCCACCGTAACCGGCAACTCCCCGAAATTTTTCTCCCCCTCGCTTCTACCATGGTTTTTTCCGTCATGGACAGCCCAAAGAATGTCATGCAGCTGCGTCTCTGGCCCGCCCAGGACGAAAAGCCCATTTTCTGTCATAGAAGTAGGAGCCCACCACATCTATGATGATACCGGGTTTTGTCACAATTATCATCATAGATGTGTCATATGTATGACATAAGTTTTTTTCGTTCGGCCCAAAATGTCACGGATGTGTCTTTTTTTGTAGTGGTTACTCTCATTAGAAGGTGGGCACGGGTAGCTAATCCGCTCTTCCTCCTTTTGTTCTTCACTCTCCTCATCATCTTTTTCATCCAATGAGCTCACTGTTTCATCAATTTCTTCTTCCATAGCTTCCTGCAAAATATTAGTCTCTTCTTGGACATTGTTGACTTTCTTCAAAAAAGCATTAATATAGTAATTGTATTCATAATTTTCATAGCAATATCCAAGTATAGCAAGATTTTACGGCCTATAACCATCATCATCAAAAGCTTCATACTTTTCAAACAAAGCTTTAATATCATAGGCAGCCTTAAAAGCAACAAATTCTTCTATTTGTTCCACATCATAGTAATCATATATACCATTAGCATAGGAAGCTAAGGTTTCATTATCGTTAAATTTGCATGAAAAGGGGAGGTGTGGAGCCTCCATCCTAGAGCAACAAGTAATATCATATCTCAAGCATAGATTCCAGGCATACCAACACAACATAATAAATTGATCCCATAATAGTTTCCCTTTTTGTGTCAAGCGATAATCCCTAAAGTATTCACGTTGATCCAACGTGTCTCCCATTATAAAGTTGAATGGGGCTTTCTCAGGATTATCAAAGTAGTACATAATATCTCTCGCATAATGAGAGTGGGGGTTTTAGGAGTTACCCCATCTTCATGAGTAGCAAGTAGAACTATTTTTTTTGGTATTTTGCGTTCCATATCCATAACTGAAGATAGAGAACAACTTAGAACAGCAAATAAAAATTACTTAGTGATAAAGCAAACAAGCACACACAAGAATATTCACCCCATGCTATGACTCCCCGGCAACGGCGCCAGAAAAAGGTCTTGATGACCCGCAAGTATACGGGATCGCAACAGTTTTTGATAAGTAAGAGTATCAAACCCAACGAGGAGCTAAAGGTAGAATAAATATTCCCTCAAGTTCTATCGACCACCGATACAACTTACGCACGCTTGACGTTTGCTTTCCAACATTAAATTGAAAACTTTGTGGTGGAATGATAGTTCAGATAATAAAGAGTAACATAATAGGGCTGTTGATAAAGTCAATTAGTAGGAGTTTTGGAAAATATTTGTCCAGGAGTACTAGACGACTTTTGAGGGAAGCAAAGATTGATCTACTATTGGAACTCTACATCCAACTCATTGGTAACCAACCATGCATTAAAGTATCAGTCCCCTTTATCCATAGCAACACTATTGGTTCTGTGCGTATCAGCCACCTGTCAGGACCCCGACTCGATGTCACATCGATCTAGCGGTAACACCTCATATCACTTTGCGGCCTCACGCACGGTATCCCCACGGGTGTCGCCTTACCTTTGCCCGGGACCGTTTGCGCCTTTTGGCTCACGTATATGATAGTGTCGCTAGCATCCATATGATAAGGAGCCCGGGCTGACATGACTAGTCGTAAACCCAAAGTGGCACAGACTTACAGGGACAGGCATCCATGACCCAGCTTCGAACGTGTCGGTCATCAGCAAGTGGGTCCGGGCTGTAGCACTGGGCTAGCAGGACTCCGGTAAACCGGGCTGTAGCGGGCTAACAGGACTCCGGTACTCAAAGCGTGACATTTCCCCGAAGGGACAGACACAGGGAACGAAGAAGGACACATGCCGGCCAGCCTAAGTGTTCCAGAGCAGTAGCAAGCTACCATGGCTCAGCGGTAACACTAGGAGACATTTCCCGGTAAGAGAGGCTACTAAAGATAAACAACTAGATAGTCAGATCCCACACATACCAAGCATTTCAATCATACACACAATATGCTCGATATGTGCAAATACAACGAAGCATCACAACATGACTCTACGACACAAGTACTTTATTTAAGGCTCAGGGAGCCATACATAACATACACAAAGGTACGGGTCTCACGACCCAACATACAAGTCATACAGTCATACAAACCAGCAGCGGAAGTAACTTGTCTGAGTACAGACAACTAGTAAAATAAAAGAGGCTTGGAAAGCCTAGCTATACTACGTGGTCCTTCACAAGCTCAGGGTCACCACCTGGGTCTTTAGCCTACTCGTTGATGTCAACGTCTACATAGAACCCATCAGAAGGGGTTGCAGCGTCTTCTGTAAAAAATGTAGATTATAGCAACATGAGTACAAAGGTACTCAGCAAGACTTACATCAGATCCTACATACATGCATATTATCAAGAAGGGTTGGTGGACTTATTGCAGCAAGCCAGCTTTGACTCTTGGCTAGACTATCCTACGATACTCGAACTTGAAATGGTTTTGCGCACACGAGTCCACTACTCACCACTTCAATACACTACCGAGGATCCACCTCCGTCTTCCTACGGAAGAGCCATCCTCGGCACTCACACTTATCTTGAGGCTTTTAGTAGTTTCCATTTACTTGTCTATGAACTGTATAGGCAACCAAGTAGTCCTTTACCGCGGACGCGGCTATTCGAATAGATCATGTTAACCCTGAAGGGGTGTACTTCTTCATACATGTTTCCACCACTTAGCGTCTGCACACGACATGTGCTCGGCAGACTTCAAGCGAAAGCCGACGTGGGTGTAGACCACGACCTACCTAAACACTTAAGCCTCTAGTCCAGGTTTATCGCCTATTCAGGTTCCATCCGCAGGGAGTCCGGCCGAGGTTTCCCATACGGCCCCGAACGATGTGAACAGGGTTCCCGAGATACCTAACGGGTATTCGGTACACCGTGCCACGTACCTACCGCATCACAGCCCACCCCTACGGTCAGCGCTGTCCACGGCCTCCAGTAGGCTACAAACACCAGAAACTACTTGCAACTCCTGGACAGAGAGCTAGGGTGAATAAGAAGTCGAGCGGGGTCATATTTCAGGGCCCAATGCATGGTAGTAGCTGTATCTTAAATCACACATACAGATCTCAGTGCTTAAGGTCGGCTTCAATGAAACAACCCACCATGTACTCCTACATGGCCTCTCATCGATACCTTTACCAAATCGTGTTCACCACACCACTCTCGTTACCGACATAATCATTTCACTCTAGCCATCACCCAGATGAACCAGACCTGACACGACTCTAAGCATAGCAGGCATAGCAAGGTAGGAACAACACATACATATGGCTCAATCAACTCCTACACATGCTAGAGGGTTTCATCTAGTTACTGTGGCAATGACAGGTCATGCAGAGGAAATGGGTTCAACTACCGTAGCACACAGCAGTTTGAAACGCGTTGTCTTAATGCAGTAAAAGAGAGCAGGAGCGAGAACATGGGATTGTATCGATATGATCAAATGGTTGGTTGCTTGCCTGATGGTTCGATGCACTGATACGGTTCTTCGTTAGGGTAATCACGGTACTCCTCGGAGGCAGAACCTGTCGTAAAGGACACCGATACACAACCATCACCAAACAATGTGCAACAATATGATGCATGCATGAAACATGGCAATATGAGTGTGTTGGGCTAATGCAACTAAAACCAGAAGGGTTTGAACAAATTTGAATCAAAGATTCAAATTTCAAACTCAAACATGGCCTTTTAAAGTGCTTTTCCTTGTTCTGCTTAAAACATCAATTTAGCTTGTTTGATCATGCATGAAAATAGTACAGATGGATAGATTGGATTTTTCTGATCATTTTTCATATATAATTTGTCTAATTTGGAGTTACAGAATAAAAGTTATGAATTTTTGAAGTTTAAATAATATTCTGGAATTTCCTGATTTAAATTAAATCCAGAAATATAAATATTGCGCCAGCATGACGTCAGCATGACGTCAGTGGTCAACTGCGGCTGGCTGGGGTCAAACCTGACGTGTGGGGGCCACACGTCAGTGACAGGGGGGTTTAACAGGGTTAAATTAATCCTAATTAGGAATTAGTGGCGCTGGGGCCCACTGTCAGTGTCAGGGGGGGGGGTAGTTAGTTTAACTAACTCGGTTAGTGCTAATCCTAATTAGCTACAGGGCTGGGCCCACCTGTCAGGGACTCAGGGGGGTCCTGCCGTGGTCAAGGTGGGTCAAACCCACCGGCGACATGACGCCGGCGAGGCCCGAGACGGCGGCGCGATGCGGAATCGCGCTACAGAGCACGGGCGAGGCCGTGCTTGGGCTCGTTGGAGAGCCCTTGCTCCCGCACGTCGAACGGTGGCCGTGGCTGGGCCTGGGGTGGCCGGAGTCGACGACGGCGAGCTCGGCTGCGGCCGCCGGGGTTCGGTCGTGCACGGAAACGGGGTTGGAGCTCGAAGGCGAGCGAAGCAAGGCGCTAGGGGTGCTCTACGGGGCCTTACGAACTTGTTGGACTCGCCGGGGTGACCAAATGGTCACCGGAGCTGCGTCGACGGCGAGCTCGGCGACGGCGGAGGTTCGGTCGTGGTGGGAATGGGGTTACGGTGCGGGAACGAGGGGGAAAAGAGGGGGAAACGGTGGCGGAGCTCACCGCGGTTGCAGTGGGCGTCGAAGCGGGCTCGGGGACGCGCTGGAGACGGCGAATTCGACGGCGATGATGGTCGGAGCCCGAGGAGGGGAACGGCGACGTGGCGGCGATGCAGGGCTTCCGGAGACCCGTGGATCGGTGGGGAGGAAGAGGGGGTCGAGGCGGAGCTCCTGAGCTAGTCGGGGGAGCGAGGGGTGGCCGGTGACGGCTGCTATGGCGAACGGCGGCGATGGTGGTGTTCGGCCGTGAGAGAGAGAGCGAGGGAGAGGAGGGAAGAACCGAGGGAGAGTGAGAGAGAGCAGGGGGGAGGCGTGGCGTTGTCCGGGGCATCGAGCGAGGAGGGGAGGGCAGGCAGGCAGGCGAGCAGGTGGCGTGGCGCGGTGGCGCGCGCGCACGCCGGCCACACTCCCCTCCCTCTGTCGGGACGAAGACGACAGAGGAGGGAGACGGGCTGGGCCGCCTGCTGGCTGGGCCGGCCAGCTGGCTGGGCTGCACAGGGAGGAGCCCAGGTAAGCTTCTCCCTTTTATTTATTTCTCTTTTTCTAATTTCTGACATTTGTTTTGATTTAAATAAAATATTAAATCATTTATTTACCTTATGCCAATTTTTGCAGGAGCTAGATATATTATTCCAGAGCTCCTTTATATTTGGCATAATATTTGGACATATATTAATATATATAACTAATATATTTCCAATGCAAATATTTATGCATTAACTCCAAATGCCCAAAATAAATACCTATGAGCTCTTAAAAATATTGGTTTGATTTTTATCTCTGTCCAATATTTTCAGAGAGCAACATGAGCATTTTCTTGGACCCTTTTGGAGAAATTTTTATTTGGGTCATTTTCAAAATGATTCTGAGGGTTTCACAGATCCCCATTTCAAGTTTCTGAGGAGAGAGTAAACATGATGCAACACTCTAATGCATGACTAGCTAGGGTGTGACAACTCACCCCCACTCAAAAGAATCTCGTCCCGAGATTTGGGTTCCTCCGGGAAGAAGGCGGGATACTCGAGTCGAAGACGATCCTCCCTTTCCCAAGTTGCTTCATCCTCAGAATGGTGCGACCATTGAACTTTGAGAAACTTGATATTATGACGTCGGGTGGTACGTTCGGCCTGATCGAGGATACGAATGGGGTACTCTCGATATGTAAGATTATCTTGGAGATCAAGCGTTTCGTGGTCCACTTCACGGATAGGATCCGAGAAGCAACGCCTGAGTTGGGAAACGTGGAAGACATCGTGGACTCTGGAGAGGTGCGGAGGTAGTTCCAACTGGTAGGCAACTTCTCCTCGTTTGACGAGAATGCGAAAAGGTCCAATGTAACGAGGAGCCAATTTGCCTTTGATACCGAAACGATGGGTTCCCTTCAGAGGGGTGACCCGAAGATAAGCCTTCTCGTCAACCTCGAAAGTCATAGCCTTATGTTTTCGGTCATATTGACTCTTTTGACGAGACTGGGCTGTTTTCAACTTTTCACGAACGATGCGAACTTGTTCTTCTGCTTCCTGAATTATATCCGGGCCAAAGAATTGTCTTTCCCCGGTCTCTGACCAGTTAAGGGGTGTTCGACACCGTCGTCCATAGAGAACTTCAAAAGGGGCTTTACCCAAGCTAGATTGATAGCTGTTGTTGTAAGCGAATTCGGCAAATGGAAGGCACTTCTCCCAGTCCATTCCGAATGAGATAACAGAGGCTCGAAGCATGTCTTCTAGAATCTGGTTGACGCGTTCCACTTGACCACTCGACTGAGGGTGGAAGGCGGTGCTAAAGGAGAGACGGGTTCCCATAGCATTTTGGAAGCTTTCCCAAAATCGAGAGGTGAAAAGACTTCCTCGATCCGAGTTGATTTCCAAAGGAACACCATGGAGGGACACTATTCGGGAGATGTATAAGTCTGCCAGCTGACTAGCGGTTATACTCTCACGAACAGGTAAGAAATGGGCTACTTTGGAAAGACGATCGACAACGACGAAAATAGCATTATTCCCTCTCTTGGTCCTGGGAAAACCGGTAATGAAATCCATACCAATTTTATCCCATTTCCATTCAGGAATAGCTAAGGGTTGAAGGGTGCCAGCAGGCCGTTGATGCTCTGCTTTTACACGACGACAGACGTCGCAATTTGCAATATACTGAGCAATTTCTCTCTTCATCCTAGTCCACCAGAACCTCTGGCGTAGGTCCTGATACATCTTAGTACTACCGGGATGAATGGTGAGAGGAGATTCATGAGCCTCCTTAAGGATCAATCGCCTCAGGTTGCGCACTTGGGAACCACTAGTCGATTCCCGAAGTATACGACCCCTTGATCATTAATGGAGAAACAATTCGCAATTCCTTTCTGAATGTTTCTCTTGATGCGGGAATTCCCGATCTACCTTTGTGCTTTGATAATTTGATCCGTAAGAGTAGGTTTCGCCACCAAGGTGGAAAGAAATCCTTGAGGAACAATGTGAAGGTTAAGCTTACGAAATTCCTCATGGAGAAGCGGTTGACTTTGTTGTAACATCAGGTTGTTACAATAAGATTTATGACTTAGCGCATCAGCCATGACGTTGGCCTTCCCTGGGGTGTAAGTTATTCCTAAGTCGAAATCTGTGATCAACTCAACCCAACGTCTTTGTCTGAGATTCAAATCCGGTTGGGTGAAGATATACTTCAGACTTTGGTGATCAGTGAATATTTCGCAACGGTTACCGAGGAGGTAATGTCACCAGGTCTTAAGTGCATAGACTACGGCTGCAAGCTCTAGATCATGAGTAGGATAATTCTCCTCATGTGGGTGCAATTGCCGTGAAGCGTAGGCAATTACGTGTCGATCTTGCATGAGAATGCAACCTAGTCCTTGTCGCGAGGCATCGCAGTAGATAACAAAGTCCTTGGAGAAGTCTGGCGGTACCAGAACGGGAGCAGAAGTCAGGCGTCTTTTCAGTTCCTGAAAGCTGTGCTCACATTGTGGAGTCCATTCGAATTTCTTATCTTTCTTGAGGAGTTCGGTTAGAGGTTTAGCAACTTTGGAGAAGTTCTCGACAAAGCGACGACAATAGCTCGCTAAGCCTAGAAAACTCCGAACTTGCTTGACCGATTCAGGTGGAGTCCAATTAAGGACGGCTTGAACTCGCTCGGGGTTAACAGCAATACCTTTACCAGATATTACATGACCCAGATAGGTCACTTCTGACAACCAGAATTCACATTTAGAAAATTTGGCATAAAGGCGATGCTCTCGAAGTTTCTTCAACACTAGCCTTAAATGTTCGGCATGTTCTTCCTCGTTCTTGGAGTAGATGAGTATATCATCGAGGTAAACAACGACGAATTTATCCAAATACTCCATGAAGATTGAGTTCATTAACCGAGAAAAGGTGGCTGGAGCGTTGGTTAAACCGAAGGACATGACGGTGTACTCGTATTGGCCATAACGAGTAACAAAGGCCGTTTTAGGAATGTCCCCGTTTCTGATTTTGATTTGATGGTAGCCCAACCTCAAATCCATCTTGGAGAAGACTGAGGATCCAGCGAGCTGATCATACAGGTCGTTGATCCTGGGAAGTGGATATTTGTTCTTGATTGTGACCAAATTGACAGGTCGATAATCTACAACCATCCGGTCCGTACCATCCTTCTTCTTGACGAATAGGACGGGGCAAGCCCACGGAGAAGAGCTAGGTCGGATGAAACCCTTTTTCAAGGACTCATCGAGTTGTTTCTTAAGCTCGGCTAGTTCTAGTGGTGCCATCTTATAAGGTCTTCTAGCAATCGGAACGGTTCCGGGGATGAGGTCTATTACGAACTCAACATCCCGGTTAGGTGGAACACCTGGCAATTCTTCTGGAAAGACATCCGGGAAGTCACGGACTACCGGAATGTCCTCAAGGTCTGGCAAAGGGCTAGCGTTAAGAGAATATAACTGTCGCTTGGCTAATCGGGTCAAGACATTGACTATCTTCCCCGAAGGATGGGTGAGTTGAACAGTTCTAGAGAAGCAATCAATTTGGGCATGATGAGCTGACATCCAGTCCATACCCAGAATGATATTAATATCTGAAGATTTAAGGGCTATCAACGATGCAAGGAAAACAAGTCTGTCGACTTGGATTTCATTCCCATGGCTTACTCTAGAAGTTTGCCATTTGGATCCCGGAGTTTGAATTACCATAGAGGTTGGCATATCACCGAATGCGAAGTTATGCAAACGAGCATAATTTTCGGATATAAAAGAATGAGAGGCTCCTGTATCGAAAAGAACAGATGCCGGGTGGCAGTTAACAAGAAGCGTACCGAGAACGACGTTGGGATCCTCTTGAGCTTCTTCGGCAGAGATACAGTTGACATGGCCACGTGAGGCGGTGACCGGCTTGGCGTGGAAAACTTTTCCTGTCAGCTTGCCACGGCCAACAGCTTTAGCAGATTGATTGGGGTTGGTCTGGGGACACTCACGCATATAGTGGCCAGATTCCCCACACTTGAAACAGGTCACGGAACTGGTACGTGGAGGAGCATTGTTGGCTGGACCCCCATAGGGTTTGGCCGGTGCAGACTGTTGAACAGGGCGAGGCGCCTGGAAAGATGGCCTCGGTGTGAACCTGGGTGGCAGGGCGGTGTTGGGCACCCACACGCGGCGCTTCTGAGGACCAGCACCGGATGAGGAACCCATGTCACGGCCATGCTTGCGTGTTGCGTCATAGTCAGTCTGACCAGTTTCAGCACTGATGACTTTGTTGACAAGTTTCTGAAAAGATGTGCACTCATGCAGACGGAGGTCACGGCGAAGCTCAGGACTAAGTCCCTTACGGAACCTTGCTTGCTTCTTGGCGTCAGTAGAAACTTCCTCGGTTGCATATCGTGCGAGATTACCAAACTCCCTGCTGTAAACGTCCACAGAAAGTCGGCCTTGGGTGAAACTGCAAAATTCTTCACGTTTACGGTCCATGAGACCCTCCGGAATGTGATGTTCACGGAAAGCCTCGCTGAACTCAGCCCAAGTAGTGACATGACCCGCTGGGCGCATAGCTCCATAATTCTCTCACCATAGACTGGCGGGGCCTTCAAGATGATATGCAGCAAAGGTGACCTTGTCAGCCTCCGCTACCAGCGCGGAACGCAGTTTGTGAGCGATACTGCGAAGCCAGTCATCAGCGTCGAGAGGCTCGACGGAGTGGTGGAACGTGGGTGGATGTAATTTGATAAAATCACTGAGTGACACCACGTTAGTCCTCTGATGGTGTGCCGTGTTCTGTTCAATACGCTCCAACAAATGGTTGGTCTCCCGCTTGTTTCTCTCAGCTTCCATCATAACCTCGGCTAGGGAAGGAGGATGAGGCAGATTTGCATCCCTGACTTCACTGCCTTCGGCCTGCTCTTGAGGAGCAGGGTTAGTGCGCGTGTTGACCATCCTAGGTAAACAAGATAATGATTTAGTCAGGATGATAAAATTCCAACATAGGATACAAAATGTAAGGAATAACTCGGAATGCAAGATGATCATCCGTATGACATGGTAAAAACAGAAACTGCTTCTTTTATTCCATCGTCATACACACCATACAGGGTATAGTACAAGACCAAACAAAGTACTATTACGGTGAAAAGAGGATTACATCTCATCAGAGGCATCCCAAGCTCCTATACATTATTTTTCTACACCTCCGGAAAGAGTACAAACTAGGTCATATCCCACGAGTCACGCGGGACGATAGACGACACAACTAGTGCGAACTAGTGATACTACCACCAACTCAGACCGATCCGTAGTAGTCCTCGTAGAAGTCACCTCCATAGCCTGGAAGCTCAACATGATCATCCGGAAACAGACGATCTCGCGGAGCTTGTGGACCATAGGGGCTAGGATGAGGTCTTGGACCAACAGACGGTGGCCTGCGGGGACCGCGAGGTGGGGTGATGCCTCCTACATCACGCCAACCCATCACGTCTGGCAGAGCAGATCTCACAGGATAGAGATCGCGCATTTCCGAATATCCAGCTTGCACCGCCGGTGCAAACCGAGTCAAAGTAGCCCAGTGGTCAGCACGGGTATTGAAGAGCTCTAACCTCAAGGCCCGATTTTCACGGTCCTTATCCTCGAGCATCTCAGCAGTGGTGCGAGTCCGTGAATCCTCCTGGGTGGGGTCAGCATAGATAGCTTGGAGATACCCTTGTGCTCCCGGAAGTGATCCTGGCATATACCGGAAATCAGAGTCCCGAAATAAACCAGATCTGACTCGCATAATGGTCATCATAGAGTAGGCGGCGTCCTGCACAGCCATCTCATTAGTAACCCCGAGTCCATAGGAGCAGTGAAGAGGCTCGGTGGATCCAGGATAAGATGGAAATATCCTGACAGTGCAGAGATACTGGCTTTGATTGAAGTCCCGAAATTGCTCTTCGACCGTGTACTCAGGATACCAGCGGTATCCAGCCTCAGTCATTACCCTGACCAACTTAGCAGTATGGCCGGGTACATCTAGGCATCGAGTCAGGCGAACCACTTGATTGAGGTCGCGAGTGGCCATCTGAAAGCACAATCATAATGCAAAGGCATTAGAATTTCTAGCAAAATTTCGGCAGCATAACAGCTGTAAATGCTCAAGAAGGATTTGAGACATTTGACAAAGGATTTCGTACACACTCAACATCATCATATCAAAGTTCGGAAACCATCCTAGCAACATAATATGGTAGAAGAACTGAACTAGGCTTGTATCCATCAAACTATAAGGTACTACTGATTAGTAACACGTGATCCTGATAGAGAGAACAGATCCTAATTCCTTAACCCCCGGTGGAAGAATGGACTGACTCAGATCAGAATGTCATAAGATAAAGCAGTAAAAAGAGCCTTACGTTCCAACCCACAAACAATTCCCCTACATATAACTAAAGAATTTCTAGACTCGACATCGACCAGTTTGGCTTGGAGAACCTACAGGCAGTCCGGCTCTGATGCCAACGCTGTCAGGACCCCGACTCGATGTCACATCGATCTAGCCGGTAACACCTCATATCACTTTGCGGCCTCACGCACGGTATCCCCACGGGTGTCGCCTTACCTTTGCCCGGGACCATTTGTGCCTTTTGGCTCACGTATATGATAGTGTCGCTAGCATCCATATGATAAGGAGCCCGGGCTGACATGACTAGTCGTAAACCCAAAGTGGCACAGATTTACAGGGACAGGCATCCATGACCCAGCTTCGAACGTGTCGGTCATCAGCAAGTGGGTCCGGGCTGTAGCACTGGGCTAGCAGGACTCCGGTAAACCGGGCTGTAGCGGGCTAACAGGACTCTGGTACTCAAAGCGTGACATTTCCCCGAAGGGACAGACACAGGAACGAAGAAGGACACATGCCGGCCAGCCTAAGTGTTCCAGAGCAGTAGCAAGCTACCATGGCTCAGCGGTAACACTAGGAGACATTTCCCGGTAAGAGAGGCTACTAAAGATAAACAACTAGATAGTCAGATCCCACACATACCAAGCATTTCAATCATACACACAATATGCTCGATATGTGCAAATACAACGAAGCATCACAACATGACTCTACGACACAAGTACTTTATTTAAGGCTCAGGGAGCCATACATAACATACACAAAGGTACGGGTCTCACGACCCAACATACAAGTCATACAGTCATACAAACCAGCAGCGGAAGTAACTTGTCTGAGTACAGACAACTAGTAAAATAAAAGAGGCTTGGAAAGCCTAGCTATACTACGTGGTCCTTCACAAGCTCAGGGTCACCACCTGGGTCTTTAGCCTACTCGTTGATGTCAACGTCTACATAGAACCCATCAAAAGGGGTTGCAGCGTCTTCTGTAAAAAATGTAGATTATAGCAACATGAGTACAAAGGTAGTCAGCAAGACTTACATCAGATCCTACATACATGCATATTATCAAGAAGGGTTGGTGGACTTATTGCAGCAAGCCAGCTTTGACTCTTGGCTAGACTATCCTACGATACTCCAACTTGAAATGGTTTTGCGCACACGAGTCCACTACTCACCACTTCAATACACTACCGAGGATCCACCTCCGTCTTCCTACGGAAGAGCCATCCTCGGCACTCACACTTATCTTGAGGCTTTTAGTAGTTTCCATTTACTTGTCTATGAACTGTATAGGCAACCAAGTAGTCCTTTACCGCGGACGCGGCTATTCGAATAGATCATGTTAACCCTGCAGGGGTGTACTTCTTCATACATGTTTCCACCACTTAGCGTCTGCACACGACATGTGCTCGGCAGACTTCAAGCGAAAGCCGACGTGGGTGTAGACCACGACCTACCTAAACACTTAAGCCTCTAGTCCAGGTTTATCGCCTATTCAGGTTCCATCCGCAGGGAGTCCGGCCGAGGTTTCCCATACGGCCCCGAACGATGTGAACAGGGTTCCCGAGATACCTAACGGGTATTCGGTACACCGTGCCACGTACCTACCGCATCACAGCCCACCCCTACGGTCAGCGCTGTCCACGGCCTCCAGTAGGCTACAAACACCAGAAACTACTTGCAACTCCTGGACAGAGAGCTAGGGTGAATAAGAAGTCGAGCGGGGTCATATTTCAGGGCCCAATGCATGGTAGTAGCTGTATCTTAAATCACACATACAGATCTCAGTGCTTAAGGTCGGCTTCAATGAAACAACCCACCATGTACTCCTACATGGCCTCTCATCGATACCTTTACCAAATCGTGTTCACCACACCACTCTCGTTACCGACATAATCATTTCACTCTAGCCATCACCCAGATGAACCAGACCTGACACGACTCTAAGCATAGCAGGCATAGCAAGGTAGGAACAACACATACATATGGCTCAATCAACTCCTACACATGCTAGAGGGTTTCATCTAGTTACTGTGGCAATGACAGGTCATGCAGAGGAAATGGGTTCAACTACCGTAGCACACAGCAGTTTGAAACGCGTTGTCTTAATGCAGTAAAAGAGAGCAGGAGCGAGAACATGGGATTGTATCGATATGATCAAATGGTTGGTTGCTTGCCTGATGGTTCGATGCACTGATACGGTTCTTCGTTAGGGTAATCACGGTACTCCTCGGAGGCAGAACCTGTCGTAAAGGACACCGATACACAACCATCACCAAACAATGTGCAACAATATGATGCATGCATGAAACATGGCAATATGAGTGTGTTGGGCTAATGCAACTAAAACCAGAAGGGTTTGAACAAATTTGAATCAAAGATTCAAATTTCAAACTCAAACATGGCCTTTTAAAGTGCTTTTCCTTGTTCTGCTTAAAACATCAATTTAGCTTGTTTGATCATGCATGAAAATAGTACAGATGGATAGATTGGATTTTTCTGATCATTTTTCATATATAATTTGTCTGATTTGGAGTTACAGAATAAAAGTTATGAATTTTTGAAGTTTAAATAATATTCTGGAATTTCCTGATTTAAATTAAATCCAGAAATATAATATTGCGCCAGCATGACGTCAGCATGACGTCAGTGGTCAACTGCGGCTGGCTGGGTCAAACCTGACGTGTGGGGGCCACACGTCAGTGACAGGGGGGTTTAACAGGGTTAATTTATTCCTACCATTAGGGGTTAGTGGCGCTGGGGCCCACTGTCAAGTGTCCAGGGGGTTAATTTAAAGCGGTGATTAGACCTAATCTGACCCACGCTGGCCGACGGGGCCCACGCGTCAGTGACCCCTGGGGGGGTCAAAACCCCAGGTCAAACAGGTTCCAACCCCACCGGCGACGATCGACGCCGGCGGGGCGCGAGACGGCGGCTGCCGATGCGGGAACGCGCTACAGGGCACGGGCGAGGGCCGTGCTTGGGCTCGTTTTGGGAGAGGCCCTTGCTCCCAGCGCGTCGAACGGTGGTGGTGGCCGTGCCCTGTGGTGGCCGGTACCCGGACGACTGGCGACGACTGTGGCGGGCTCCCGGAGCTCGGTTGAGCTCCGGATCGGGTGCTGCAGGCTCGCAGCGAGGGAGCTGAGGCGCTAGGGGTGCTCTACGGGGCCTTACGAACTTGTTGGACTCGCCGGGGTGACCAAATGGTCACCGGAGCTGCGTCGACGGCGAGCTCGGCGACGACGGAGGTTCGGCCGTGGTGGGAATGGGGTTACGGTGCGGGAACGAGGGGGAAAAGAGGGGGAAACGGTGGCGGAGCTCACCGCGGTTGCAGTGGGCGTCGAAGCGGGCTCGGGGACGCGCTGGAGACGGCGAATTCGACGGCGATGATGGTCGGAGCCTGAGGAGGGGAACGGCGACGTGGCGGCGATGCAGGGCTTCCGGAGACCCGTGGATCGGTGGGGAGGAAGAGGGGGTCGAGGCGGAGCTCCTGAGCTAGTCGGGGGAGCGAGGGGTGGCCGGTGACGGCTGCTATGGCGAACGGCGGCGATGGTGGTGTTCGGCCGTGAGAGAGAGAGCGAGGGAGAGGAGGGAAGAACCGAGGGAGAGTGAGAGAGAGCAGGGGGGAGGCGTGGCGTCGTCCGGGGCATCGAGCCAGGAGGGGAGGGCAGGCAGGCAGGCGAGCAGGTGGCGTGGCGCGGTGGCGCGCGCGCGCGCCGGCCACACTCCCCTCCCTCTGTCGGGACGAAGACGACAGAGGAGGGAGACGGGCTGGGCCGCCTGCTGGCTGGGCCGGCCAGCTGGCTGGGCTGCACAGGGAGGAGCCCAGGTAAGCTTCTCCCTTTTATTTATTTTTCTTTTTCTAATTTCTGACATTTGTTTTGATTTAAATAAAATATTAAATCATTTATTTACCTTATGCCAATTTTTGCAGGAGCTAGATATATTATTCCAGAGCTCCTTTATATTTGGCATAATATTTGGACATATATTAATATATATAACTAATATATTTCCAATGCAAATATTTATGCATTAACTCCAAATGCCCAAAATAAATACCTATGAGCTCTTAAAAATATTGGTTTGATTTTTATCTCTGTCCAATATTTTCAGAGAGCAACATGAGCATTTTCTTGGACCCTTTTGGAGAAATTTTTATTTGGGTCATTTTCAAAATGATTCTGAGGGTTTCACAGATCCCCATTTCAAGTTTCTGAGGAGAGAGTAAACATGATGCAACACTCTAATGCATGACTAGCTAGGGTGTGACAATAAGCAAATCATAAACATATTGCAAACCCTACAGCGGGAATCCCTCACGCTTGCGCGACACGGAGGGCACAATAGGACAACACCAATAATAAAACATGCAACTCAAACCAATCACGATCATCAATTAACCCATAGGACAAAACGGATCTGCTCAAACATCATAAGATAGCCATACATCATTGGGAAATAATATATAGCGTTGAGCACCATGTTTAAGTAGAGATTACAGCGGGTAAGAGAGAGGTTACACCACTGCATAGAGGGAGGAAGAGTTGGTGATGAAGGCGGTGAAGTTGTTGGTGAAGATCGCGGTGATGATGATGGCCCCCGGCAGCGCTCCGGTGCCACCTGAAGCAAGGGGAGAGGGCCCCCCTTCTTATTCTTCTTCCGTGACCTTCTCCCTAGATGGGAGAAGGGTTTCCCCTCTGGTCCTTGGCTCCCATGGCATGGGAGGGGCGAGAGCCCCTCCGAGATTGGATCTATCTCTCTGTTTCTGCGTTCTCTGATTCTACCCCTTCACCGTTTCCTTTATTTCTGGAGATCCGTAACTCTGATTGGGGTGAATCTTTCGCCCAGATTTTTCTTGTAAAATTAGCTTTCTTGTGGCAAAAGAAGGGCATCAACCGCCTTACGGGTGGCCCACGATAGCCCAGGCCATGCCCCGGGGGGGGGGGGTTATCTCATGGCCACCCCGGACACCGTTTCGCGTTGATTCTTTCTTCGAAAAATCCCAAATATTCCAAAATAATTCTCCGTCCATTTTTATCCCGTTTGGATTCCGTTTAATATTGGTTTTCTGCGAAACATAAAACATGCAATAGACAGGAACTGGCACTGGGCACTTGATCAATATGTTAGTCCCAAAAATAGTATAAAAAGTTGCCAAAAGTGTATGAAAGTTGACAACTAGTGGCATGGAACAGTCAACAATTATAGATACGACGGAGACGTATAACTTGCCCAGGAGGCGATTGTAGGCGGCGACCCGGAAGGCGTCAAGATGCTGAAGAAAGCAAAAATCAGATCAAGGCCAACGCTCTAAAGATTCGACCGAACTACTACGTCGGGGGCTACACCCAGTGGATGCGCTGGCGCGCCCCCACAAAGAAGAAATTGCAAGAAAAAGAAGACTTACCAGAACGGCGCGCTCCAGGTCGCGCGTCCGCTCCACCTCGGCCTGGGCAAAGGCCTCGAGCCGTTCCGTCCGGCCTCGCAGGCGGCGGCTGACGGTGTCCAGCGCCGCCTCCTCCTGGGTCAGAGGCCCGAAGACGACGGCGCCCCCGCTTCGCGCCAGCTGTGGCGTGGCAGCTCGGCACCCTCCCTGCCGGGGCACCAAGACGTGCTCCCCGCTGGCCGCTCGCGACGCGGCCAACACCTCCTCCGACGCCCCTCCTGGCGCCGACGACGACCCGGACACCGGGACGCTCTGCGTCGCCGCCTCCGGACCAGACGCCAGGATGGCCTGCTGTGCCACCACCGGCCCAGCTGCCGGGGTGGCCTCCGGCACCGCCGCCCGCGGTGCCTCCTCCAAAACCGGCGGCGCCTCCGGTGCCGCCGCCTGCAACGCCTCCTCCAAGATGATGCCGCCTCCACCGCCATCAGCCCCCGCTCGCTCGACCATGTTAGCCCGCGGCGGGCTGTCATCCGCCACCTCCACGACCTCCCGATCGAGGACCACCACCTCAGCCCGGCCTCCACGGCCGCGCTCCCTCACCGACGATGGCTCGAAGACCGTCGCCGCCACCACCGTGCCCTCCGGTATCTCGTGCCAGGCCGGCTCGGCGACGGCTCGCGCCCATGCCGCCGCCGCGTCGGTCCAAGCACGGACCGACGCCGCCTCGAGCTCCGCCTCAGCCCGGTTCCTATCCCGCCAGGCCAAGGCCTCGGCGTCGTTCGGGTCCAGGCCGAGGTCCGAGTCGCCCTGTCCCTCCACCTCGACCTGGTCGGCGAGGTCGGACCGACTCCTGCAGAAGGTTGCCCCTTCGGCGGCTGCGGCTTCCGCCGCCGCCCTCGCCAGCGCGATTGGCGACCTGAAGAAGAAGACAGCAAAAGCAAAAAAGAAACAAGACTAGCTCAGAAAAATTTGGGTGCAAACAAGAGATGAAGCTTACACCGTCAAGACCGGGACCGAGGTTGGCCTCCCGTGCCCGCTGCCGCGCTTCCTCTTGGCCGGCCGGGTCCGTCGTGCGCTTCGAGGCCCGGGGTCGCGGCGCGACGCTGTCCTTCCCATGCGGGCGGCTCGGCGCCATCCCGTGCGAGGACCCGGCTCCGCCCGCGTCGCCGCCTCCCCCGCCCAACGCCGCTACACCAACAACCGGCGTCAGCATCGCCCGCACTGTGCCATGTTCAGCGATTCAAGACACATGAAGAAAGATGCGAGAATTACTCGCGCGACGCCCAGCGCCGGCGTCGGACTCGGCCTCGGCCTCCTCCTCCCCGCGATGGGCCGCGGGCTCCTTTGGCGCCACCGGCGCCACCTGCGACGGAGCCCGGGTGTAAGGATGCCAAATCGCGTTCAGAAGTATCTCCCGCGTCGCATCAGGACGAATGAGGAGGTGCGCAGTAGCAAAGTAAGAAGACCAGACACTCACCTGCGGTGCCAAGTTCGACTCGTAGTATGGCGCCTTGCCGAACCGCCAATCCTCTCCAAGGTTGGCCCTGGAGATGTCGTTCACGCTGCGCGCGATTTGCTCCGCGGACAGCCGCGTCGACCCCATACGGTTGGGGTCTTGAAGGCCGACCATCTCGCCGATGAGGTAGGAGCGCCCATGAAGCGGAAGGACTCGACGCATGATGAACTCGGCCAGAAGGTCGGTGCCGGTGAGCCCCTCCTGCGTCCTCATCACCGTCACCCGCTCATTGAGATTGACGATCTCCTGCGACGGGCGCCTGGGCGAGTAGCCCTAGTTCGTCTTCGCCCGCGGCGGCACGATGGAGAAGTCTGAAAGATTGATGCAATCCGTCCCATGGTTGCGGACGTAGAAGAAGCACTTCTGCCACTTCTTGGCAGAGTCCTCCAGCGGGATCTTGGGGAAATCCGCCCCCGGCCGCTTCGAGATAACGGCGGCGCCGCAATCGGCGAACTCCCCGGCCGACGGGCCCTGCTGCTTCAAGGAGAAGTGCGCCAGAGGTCGATCGTGGGCTCGACCCCCAGGTACCCCTCGCAGAGCGTGACAAAGCCGGAGCGCTGGACGATGGCGCCGGCGCCAAGATGATGCGTTTGGAGCCCGAAGAACTCCAGGAACGCGCGGAAGTAGGCGCTCGCCGGCAGGCCAAACCCGCGCTCGAAGTGCGCGATGAAGACCATGCGCTCCTGCCCTTTGGGCCGAGGCCTCTGCTCACCACGCGGCAGGCGGACGCCAACGTCCGTCTCCCGCGGCAGGTGTCGCGTTGCCCGGAGCTGGGTGATGTCCTCGGGGGTGACATTCGAGGCCATCCAGGAGCCCGATGGCAGCGACATGATCGAAGGAAGAGGAAGGAAGATGAACGGCGAAGGAGCTCTGCTCGGAGCAGCGGGCGCAGCAGTGCGTCAGTTGCAAAGAGCGGAGCGAGAGCAAAGGGATAGGAGGGCGCGAGCGAGAATAATGTCCGCCGCCCCCTGCCCCCAGGTTTATAACCCTCAGTTTGAACGTGGGAAAGTGGGGAAGTGGGATCGTCTGCACGCGCCCGTTCCACTACCTCGCAATAAGTGCGTACTCACACGCGAGTAACTGCCCCGGGAGCAACCGGCCCCCGGACGCCGCAATCAATCCGCGCGCGCGGGACAAGGGCGCGCGGCGGCGGGCCCCAGCCCGTCGCCCAGTCGCGTCACGCGCGTGGCCTGTCAGGTCCCTCCAACTTCCAGGCACCACATCGCGCCCGCGCGAAGCCCGAGGGATTGCCCCAAGATTCGGCGGACACCTCGGTTCCCGCCACGGCCGGGATGCCACAATCCGGTTTCCGAGAAAACCGGCACACAGTGGGTGTTGCCGGACCCAGCGCTCACAGAATCCGCCTTTCTTAAGGGGGAAACTGCGAAGGCCCACTCATCCGAAGACGGTGGACCTTCACAGCTTCGGGGACTACTGTCGGGGGATGGACCACGGGCAGGCAACGGAACCCGGATCCTCTTCAAAAACAACAGGGCTAGCACCGCCCCTCATTACTGGCACACGCTTGGCCGGGTCGCTCGACCCGGCCAAGTCCCGCGACCCGGACAGACTCGCCGACCCGGCAAGACACGTCGACTCGGCCCCAACAACTAGCGCAAGACAGCTGGACTCGGCACGACCAAAGCTTCCTCAACAAGCTAGCACCACCCGTGGCGTGCTCCGCAATCCGGCCACGGGTCAGCTCCCGTCCCATCCAGCCCATACGATGGGACGCGTCTTCAATCAGCGATGACCAAGGCAATAGTGCCCCGTCCATGCCTCTGGTCAGCTGGAGCGTGGCAACAGTGCCCCTCACCTACCCGCTGACCAGGGCCGGCGTGGCTACAATGCTCCCGCCCTCATCGCTGACGACAGCAAGCGGTAGCCTGACGGAGAGCACTGTACATGACTCGACTCGGCCATGCCCTAACGATCGACAAGACGGTGCACTGTTCCCCTAGGCACGCGGGGCCCGTACCTAGGGGAACCCGGCGAACCACAAGCCCTCGGCAGGACCCAACCCAGGTTCCCGGACGCGGACAATACGGACCCACCGACTTGTAACATTACCATTGTACCCCCGAGGGGTTGGTCTATAAAACCCCCAGGAGCCCACGATCATACAAGAAAGTGAGACACAGAGAACGCATACGAGAGAAGAGCAAGTAAGCATAGGACTAGCCACCGAACGGCAACACCGGAGAGAAGGAGCAGCCCAAGCCTTGGCCAGCTTCCTTCCTCCTCCATACAACTCCAGGAGCGACATTGTACTATCGATCATCCAACTACACTCGGAAGGACTAGGGGTATTATCTCTCCGAAGAGCCCCGAACCTGGGTATGTCCGGCGTCCCATGCCCGCTCATGCCAACCTCGCCTCTGGAGTCCACCAGCGCCCTCGAGCCTCCTCCTCTCTTTAGCCATCCCTCGGCATCTGTCGTGCGCCCACCACGACACCCACCTTGGATGGGCGTGGTCTGGTGCCGGCGGTGCCTCCTGAGGCCCATGGGGCGACGGTGCCGGTGGAAGTGTCTTCAGGCGACTCCCATGGGGGAGGAGAGGAAGATGAAGAAGAGGAGGTGCGCGACTCGGAGGCGACCACAGAAGGGACCGGGGAGACCTCTCCCCGGCGCAGGGCTAGCATCCTCCGCACCTTGCCGGACGATGATGAGACCGACGCCATGCGGGAGGAAGAGGATCCACACGCGACCCCGAAGAAGGACGGGTCGGCACTGATCTCCCAAGGGGCCGCTTCTGCCCAGGCCCTGCCCGAAGCCGCCTCCAGCCCTTCTGGTGTGCCCTCTTCCGCTCCTGGACCTCTCGAGGCCGCACCCAGGACCAAGAGGCTCTCGGGATTTAAGCTCAGCAAGAGGTCGGTGGCCTATGCCGCGATTGACCAGTAAGTGCTTGAACTTCGTCTTGTTCTTGTTTTTGCCGCCGGGGCTTGACGCTCTCCATTAATTGGTTAGGCCGCCGCTTGCAGCGAAGAAGAAGGAGGACACGGTGGCTCCGTCTGGGGCAGACTCATCTGTCGCGGCCGCGCCTTCATCTGTGGGAGGCGGTGAAGTTCGCACCTCCCCTGCCCGATCGTCCTCGCGAGGCCCGAAGGAGTGCTCTGGCAGGGTGCCAGCCCCCATGGCGCTGCTGGCTCCGGAGGTGCCGGCGCCTGATGCTGTTGCTGAGGTAGCCAAGGCTCAGGAGCCCCCAATCTCCCAGGCCGTGGTTATGCTGCCGCCTTCTCCTCCTGCACCGCTGGTTTCGGGTTCTCCTACCTCCTCTGCTGTCTTGGACCGCGCCCTTTCTGAGTTGGGTCAGCTACGGGAAGACCTTCAAGGCACCGACTCCCATCTGGTAGCCGGACGCCTGGAGTTGTCTCCGGCTGGCTTCATTCTGACACCTCCATCCGGGCGGCGCTGAGGCTAGCCGCGGCAGCCTCTAAGGAGGAGAAGTAGGCCGCCACCCAGGCTGCCGCTGCCCGCGATGCGGCATTGAAGGATGCCACGGTCGCCTAGGACTGCTTCAAGGTGCTAGAGGCCGAGCTGCAGGGTTTGCGCGATGAGCTCGCCAAGGAAGCTCGCGACCGCCAGGCGAAGGAGGAGGAGATGAAGGCTCGGGAGGACGCCATCAGGGACCGCGATGCCGAGCTGACCGCTGAACGTGGCCGGCTGGGGACGCTGCAGCAGAAGTTGAAGGCGGAGAGGGCCGAGATGGACGCCAAGGCGAAGGTCCTGGCCGAGGACCGCGTGGCCTTCATGCTCCTTGAGGAGAGGTCTCGCAAGGCGCTGAAGACGCTCTACAAGAGTGGCTTGGAGAAGCCATTGGCTGGCGCCAAGGATGGCCCCGCCCAGCTTCTTCCTTTCTTGGTCGAGGCGCTCGAGGAAGTTGTGGCCGGCGTCGGCCCCATGGCCAAGGTTGAAGCTCGCATCCTTTCTTCTACGGTGCTGACGCGCGTCTTCAGCCACGTCTACCTTCGCAACCCTGGCGCCAATCTCGACGAACTTCTGGAGCCTGTGGACACAAGTGCTTCGCCGCCGCTGGTGAAGCTATGAAGGGCCAGGTGGAAGCCTTGCTGGCGAAGTTCGCACCTTTGCCACTGCGCCCACGATGGGTGCTGCTGGTCCCGTGGCCCTGGGAGGTGGAGCTAGCGGGGGCGACACCATCACGGAGGCGGAGCCCTTGGCGAATGACAACATTGTCCAAGGGTGATCTTCTTGCGGCTTCTTTCCTGTTTCAACTCCTGCAATGTGCACCGTGCCTCGTGGAGGCGTTTAAACTTGCGTTTGGTATTGCGAAGACAATTATGGTTTGTAATATTTGCTTCTGGATTTGCTTCGAAGTCTTGCAGTTTCCTTCCTATTTGCTTTATGTTCTATGTCGGCAGAGCCCGACCCCGCACATACCTCAACCGCCGTTAGCCTTGACCGGATCACCAGGACGGGACCAAGGAGTGAAGGGCTAGGTTACAAGTTAGGCTCCTGAGCCGCGATGCTCAGGAGTCCCCCTTGACGCGCAAACAGCAAATAGGGAGGGAATGTAGGGGTAGGTCTGGCGTTCTACGTCGGCAGGGCCTGGCCCCGCGCATACCTCAACCGCCATTAGCCTTGCGGAACTAAGGAGTGAGGGGCTACGTGACCCGTTAGGCTCCTGAGTCGTGATGCTCAGGAGCCCCCCTTGACGTTCAAACAGTTTTCGTACCTTGGCTCCGCTCGGGGAGGGGCGCGCGACGACCGGGCCCGAGGGACCTGGCTGGGTGGCGTGCGCTCGGGCGTGACCCGGGCGCAGCCCCCGTGTCCAGCCTCCTCATGTGACCTCCCGAGGGGAGGTGTTGCGATGAGGCCAGACACTGAGCTCTGGGCTCCATGAGGTTGATACGGCCGTGGGCCGCCCTCAGTTGTTTATCACCAGCGCGGATGTAACGCCCCGGTTTCGATGCGCCAGGTGTCTGCCAGTTATTCGCCGTTGTTGCCATGTCATTTGCTTGCGTGTTGCATTTTGCCATGTCATCATCTGCATTTCATCCGCATGTTTTCCAAAACTTGTATCCGTTCGGGTTCCGCCGGTTCTCTCCGTTGTCCGTTCCGAGTCCGGACACACTCGCACGCGCCCGCGGCACCTCTGAAATATTATTTTATAAGTGGCGTAAAAATGTTCTCGGAATGGGTTGCAACTTGTCGGGCGTTCTTATTATAGTGTAGACAGAGCGCCTGTCAAGTTTCTTCGCATTCGGAGTCCATTTGATAGCCCAACCGTTAAACCTACCACCGCAATATAGCTGGTCTATCGTCGGACGTTTTCGGTCTCCGGAAACAGTTGTCGGGCTGCATTTCTTCCCTCTCCTCTCAGCCCAACCTCCTCTTCTTAGCCCACAAGGCCCAACCTACCCCTCCTCGCCGTCGGTGCCATCCAATCGAGATCGGAGGCTCCAAAACGCCCCAAACCCCCCTCTAACCCTAGCCCCCTGCTATATATGGAACCCCTAGTCCATTTTGGGCATCCCCTAGCCCCCCACCAACCTCTAGCCCTTCCCTCCTCAATTTCCGCGCCGGCCCTCTCCTTCTCCGCCACTTGGCGCTGCCCCCACCGCCAGCCAACACCTCGCGCCGCCGCCAGGTCAGCGGATGCGTCCCCGCGCCCACTCCCCGTTCGCCACGCGTCCCCTGGCGGCTTCCCCCGCCGTGGCCCGCCCAGGCCCGGGCCAGGCCCGCGAAGCCCATCGGGGCCCGCGTCCGAGCCCACGCGCCCGAGCGAGCGCCGCCTCCCCGCTCCAGCGCCATCGCCATCGCCACCACCACCGCACCGCCAGCTCCCTGCCGTCTCTCCGCTTGCCGGCGACCAAGGCCGCCGGAGCAAGCCCGCCGCCGGCGACTGGCTCCTCCCAGGCCGGACCCCGCCTCGTATCTCTCTCCTCCTCCTTCCCTCATTTTTCTCTCCCTCTCACTCGTCTCCCTCTCCCTGTAGGTCGCCGCCGCCCATGGCCTCGCCGCCGGCTCTCTCCCCGACCGGATCCGGCCTGGCCACGGCCGGATCCGCGGCCTCCCCGTCGCCCTCGCTCTCCTCCCGGCCTTCCCATCACCGGCGCCGCCACTGCCTCGCCATGGCCACGACCTCGGCTGCCCGTGCCTCTGACGGGTGGGCCTCCGCCGCCGGACGTGTCCGACCGGGCACGGACATGTCCGCCCAGATCTGACCCGCGAGGTTGTTTTTTTGCCCAAGTCCCTAAAAATTTCATATTATGTGTGCATCTTTGTCAGCTTGTATCTCCGTTTGTGCTGCTCCATTTCGTGCGTGTAGTATGTCAAATTGTTCGTCTCAACGAGTACTTCATTTCATTCCATTGCACCATGTTCATTTGAGCTCATCTTGATGCCTGAATCATCGTCGCAAGAGTGCTATATAATGTTGTCTGCTGTCTGTTAACAGAACTTGCTCATTTGTCATTTTTGCCATGTTTGATGTGTGCATTCTATGGGGTTGATGTCTACATGTGTTTTGAACTATGCCATGCCATCTTTACAGTGGTGTATGCCATGTATTTTTGTGATCAATGTGGTGATTAGCACAAGCATGCAAAGTAGGCTTCGTGATGTTGCTGATTTTAGTCCCTGTTCTGCTGTTATTTTGATGTCATGTAAACATGATGCTACAAAGAGATCCATGCATATTTTGAGATACTTCAGTAAGGATGTTTTGAACGTATGGTTATTCTCTATCCATTCATGCCCCTGGTTACAATTATGGAGTAGTCTAGCATGTCATTTTCGTGCTCTACTTTTGCCACAAAATGTTTCCTGGCAGATTATTTACATGTTATTCAATTTTGCCAAGGTTGTTGTAGTTGATCCTTGCATGCTATGAACTTGTTCTTGCCTTGGTTTGTTTCATAAACATGTCTTCTTGCTGATGCTATGCTTATCTTGTCATGCAATGAATCAAGCTTGTTTAGTAGGGTACTTGCTGTTGCTGTTTTGCTAGGCTGAATCTGTTATTTCGTGATGCTATGTAAACCTGCTGCTACAAGTCATTCTATGCATAATCTGGAGATGTTCACTAAGGGTGTTTTATTATACATGTCATGCTCTATCCATCCATGCTCCTGGTTGCATTTATAGCATGCTGTAGCTTGTTGTAAACTTGCTCCAAAGTTGCTTAATAATGTTGCTGTCAGCCTGTTAACATTAAGTTCAGTTGTTGCCATGATTGTTGTTAGTGATCCATGCACCCTATGAACTTTCTATTGCCATGCTTAGCTTCATAAACATGTCTTCTTACTATTGGGTACCTTGTCATGCCATGTATTGATCTGTGGTGAGTGGTACAAGCTCACCAACATGCCTACTTATCGTTGTTCCTGCCATGCTCTGTTTGCTGAATCTGTTAACGAAACTTGCTATGTTTACGTGGGTGCCATCATATCTTCTGATCCTTTTTGGCTCATGGTCAGTAAAGGACTTTTATTCTATGCAATTAGTAGATTCATGCCATGCCTTTGTTTGCCATGTTAAGTTCCTGTAGCATGTTGTTTGATAGCTCTAAACATTGCAACCTGATGTTATTTCTATAAAGTCTGAAACTGTTATTATTTGCAATCTTTCCATGTGTGTTTGAGCATGTTCTAGTGATTTCTAGAGATAGCTCAGTGTTCATGTTTTGTTATGCTTTACCTGTACATCATGCCCATGTCTTTTGTTCTTATGTTGAGCTGTTGTAGCATATTGTTTTGATGCTTGCAATATGCCTAATTGCTGCTTTGGGCAGATTGTTGCTATATCTTGTATAGTGTGTGTGTGTTGAACCGTTGCTCCGTTTTGAGTGTGCTCTATATGGAACTTGATCGATTTTGCATGTAGTTTCATATTATCATGTTGCATCCTTGTTTTGAGGTGTTTGCTTAATGTTTGGATGCATTTTGCGTCAATGCCGTGTTTAACTTGTTTTGCTCATATCTTCTAGGCCGTAGCTCCGAATTAAATGAACGTTATATGTAACTTGACTAGAATCTCGTGTAGATCATCTTGGTGCATCTTAACTTGCTGCTTAACAACTTGAACATAAGGTTTGGTTAGATCTGGACCAATTTCGAAATATGCATATGAGGACTTACCGGAATTGTTATATGTTGTTCCCGACCTCATTTAAACTTCCCTTGATGTGTTGCTCTTGTTTGAATCATCTTTTGCCATGAGTAGCTTCATGTAGTCTTGTCTTGCATCATGCTTGTTGTGCATCATGTCTTGTATTTGTGTGGTGTGTTTACTATGTTGTGTGCTTCTCTCGATAGTTCCCGTTTCGTTGCGATCGTGAGGATTCGTTCGTCTACGCTTGGTTCATCTTCGTGGCTTCATCTTCTTCATGGACTCGTTCTTCTTCCTAGCGGGATTTCAGGCAAGATGACCGCTACCCTGGATCTCACTACTATCATTGCTATGCTAGTTGCTTCATTCTATCGCTTTGCTGCGTTACCTATCTTTTTCTCATCAAGCCTCCCAAATTGCCATGAACCTCTAACCTTTGACACCCTTCCTAGCAAACCATTGCTTGGCTATGTTACCGCTTTCGCTCAGCCCCTCTTATAGCGTTGTTAGTTGCGGGTGAAGTTGAAGATTGCCCCATGGCGGACAGGATTATGTTGGGATATCACAATATCTCTTATATTATTAATGCATCTATATACTTGGTAAAGGGTGGAAGGCTAGGCCTTATGCCTGGTGTTTTGTTCCACTCTTGCCGCCCTAGTTTCCGTCATACCGATGTTATGTTCCCGGATTTTGCGTTCCTTACGCGGTTGGGTGATTTATGAGACCCCCTTGATAGTTCGCTTTGAATAAAACTCCTCCAGCAAGGCCCAACATTGGTTTTACCATTTGCCTCACCACCACCTACATTTCCCTTGGGAGTAATTAGTCCAAGGGTCATCTTTATTATAGCCCCCCCGGGCCAATGCTTGTCTAAGTGTTGGTCCGAACTAGAGCCCTTTGCAGCGCCCCCTCAGGGAAACTTGAGGCCTGGTTTTAGTTGTACGGATTGCTCATCCAGTGTTGCCCTGAGAACGAGATATGTGCAGCTCCTATCGGGATTGTGGGCGCATCGGGCGGTCTTGCTGGTCTTGTTTTACCATTGTCGAAATGTCTTGTAAACCGGGATTCCGAGTCTGATCGGGTCTTCCTGGGAGAAGGTATATCCTTCGTTGATCGCGAGAGCTTATCATGGGCTAAGTTGGGACACCCCTGCAGGGTATAATCTTTCGAAAGCCGTGCCTGCGGTTATAGGCAGATGGGAATTCGTTAATGTCCGGTTGTAGATAACTTGACACCAGATCCGAATTAAAACGCATCAACCGCGTGTGTAGCCGTGATGGTCTCTTTTCGGCGGAGTCCGGGAAGTGAACACGGTTTTTGGGTTATGTTTGACGTAAGTAGGAGTTCAGGATCACTTCTTGATCATTGCTAGCTTCACGACCGTTCCGCTTGCTCTCTTCTCGCTCTTATTTGCGTATGTTTAGCCACCATACTTGCTTAGTCGCTGCTGCAACCTCACCACTTTACCCCTTCCATTCCCTTTAAGCTTTGCTAGTCTTGATACCCATGGTAATGGGATTGCTGAGTCCTCGTGGCTCACAGATTACTACAACAACAGTTGCAGGTACAGGTTACGCGATGATCATGACGCGAGAGCGATGCTTGCTTGCTTGAGTTCTTCTTCTACTTCTTCTTTGATCAGGGGATAGGTTCCAGGTTGGCAGCCTGGGTTAGCAGGGTGGTTGTCGTTTGAGTTTCTGTTTGTGTTTCATCCGTAGTCGGATGGTGCTCTTATGTAAGATGATGTTGTATTCGTGTGGCATTGTATGCCTTTTGTATGTATCTCCATCTATTATGTAATGTTGATGTAATGATATCCACCTTGCAAAAGCGTTTCAATATGCGGGTCTATCCTTGGTGGGACCTTCGAGTTCCTTTTGGATAGGGTTGCATATTGGGTGTGACAGCGGAGCATAGCGCTTTCGTATGTGTACGGGCATAGCCGCTCCTCGGTAGTGTTGTCAGCCAGGGCGGAGCATGGTGCTTCCACTGGTACGTGGGAGGGGGGCCCCCTCTGGGAGGAGCCCCCGGGGCGTGTACAGCCCCGCCCTGGCACGTGGCTTGCACGACAGGGCTAGACGAGGTGTATCTGGGAACTCGTGAGCCAGCGCGGGACGCACGAGGCCCTACCTCAAGGCGGGTTGCGCCTGGTCTTGAGCCTTGGACGGTTGTGCGTTCATGCGAGATGGTTAGATACAAATGCTCTATGTCTTCAGGTCCCGGCCCTCGAGCGAGCTCAGTTACCGCTGGTATGCCAGATCGTGATGCCGTGGACAAGGCCAAGGGGTGAGGGCTGGAGAGCCAGTAAGAGCTCCTGAGTCGCGATGCCCAGGATCCCCCCTTTTAATGCACAAGCGATTTGTATGAGGGAGAGGAGGCCCGTGGTAGGCGGCAGATGATAATCATAGGCAGGTTAAGCATGAAGGGCAAATCAACTTAGATAAATGCAGGAGGGATACATGCCACTAGGTCAGGCCCGAGCGGCTTGGGGATGATGCAGCCCGAGGGGCGCCCCCCAGCAAGGTAAACTAAGGACATAAGCAAAAGGGATACATGCTGCAGGGATAGACCCATGCGGCCTGGGAATGATGCAGCCCTGAGGGTGCTCCTAGCTGAAATGAACTCGAAAGATGTCACCTGGTACCATTGTAGAGGGGGTGTTGGAGTAGCTGAAGATGCGCGGTGAAGAGGCCGACCCTCACGAGCCACCGGAGCCCTGAGCCTCGGGAGGCTCTGGGGGTCCAGGCGGTTCCTCAAGGACCATCTCCATCTCCACCAGGACCGCGTGATGACTAGCCTCCTGAGCCGCCAGAATGCTCCACAGATGGTGTTGGTGGGTAGCAGCCACGTTCGGCAGGCCGAAAGGCATGCAGACGTAGCTTTGCGGCGGACCCTCGCAATGTCCCACGCGCGAAGGCCAGAGGCGCTCCTGAGACGCGGCTCGGTTGAGCCCTGGGAAATCGATGCAGACGCGCAGCCCGCCATCCTCGCCTGGATGGGGAGCTACGCTAGGCAAACGGCGATCGCCGCGCATGGCTCTTGCTTCCTAAAGCTCCTGTGTGGTCTCGGTGATGAACTCCTGAGGGTTGGGCTTTCCACGCCCTAAGACTTCCTGAGGGAAACATGCTGCGAAGCACGCCTCCAAGTGGTGCCCGGGCGCCTCCCTCGTGATTTTGGCAAAGGTGAGGCCCTCCAGAAGAGAGCCCCCAAGCCCTGCCCGAGGAGGGCGCCGGGCGCGCCTTCCTATGCGATGGAAGGAGGCGCCCCTTGCACGGGCGCGGATCCTGATGCGGCACCTCCTGAAATGCCAACCTCCTAAAGCCTTGAGTTGGGCGATGTCTTCTTCTTTTTGGGGACTGCCTTCGGAGGGTTCTCGCCCTTGTTGTCCGGGTCCTCGATTGATGCAGTTTGGAAGGCGCGCTCAAGGGAGCACACTGCATCTTTCTCTTCGTAGGGGACTGTGATGATTCCGCCGCTTCCTGCCATCTTGAGGACATTGTAGCCATGGTGGGTTACCGCCATGAACTTGGCCAGGGCCGGATACCCGAGGATGGCATTGTATGGCAGGCGGATGTGGGCAACATCGAAGTCGATGAGCTCGGTGTGGTAGTTGTTGCGCTGTGCGAAGGTGACAGGGAGGCGGACCTGTCCTATCGGGGTGGTGGAGCCGTCAGTAACTCATGAGAAAGCCTTGGTAGGCTGAAGTTGATCATATGGCACTTGAAGGTTGTTGAACATCTCGACGGACAGAACATTGAGCCCTGCGCCGCCATCGATGAGGGTCCTGGTAACTTGCACGTTGCGGATGACTCACGAGCAAACTGCTTGAAGATGCGTTGAGAAGCTGGGGCCTGGGCACCACCCAAGATGCAAGCGATAGCACGTGGCTCCTGGAAGTCCCCAACCCCCTCGTCCTGGTGGTGGTCATCATTTCTTCTTGGCGGTGGCGGCAAAGGAAGAAGGTCTGCGTTGCCCTGCGGGCGGTCCTCGTGAGGCTGATCCCTCCAGGCTGCCTCGCGAGGCTGGTCCTGCCAGTGATCCTCACGAGGTCGGTCACGCCACTCCTGGCGAGGGCCTTGGTCGTCCCATCGTCCTCCGCCTTGTCCCCCTCCTCGGCCGTAGCCCCGGTCGTTACGCTCGGGGCGTCGACCGAAGCGTCCTTCTCGAACGGCCCTGAGCTCCTGGCATTCGTTGGTGTTGTGGGTGTGGAGGTTGTGGTAGGCGCAGAATCGGCTACCCTTGGACGACTCGGGCTGGTCCCTGCCGTGCTTCATGTCTGGTTCTACTGCGAGTACGGCTTCTCCTTTGTGCTTCATGTCCTTGGCCTTGGCTTTCTTCTCTTCTAGGCCAGCAGCTGGAAGCTCGAGAACGGAGAGGCGCCTCCTCCTCAGCTCTTGCGCACTTGGTCGCCAGGTTGAATAGCTCCAGGGATGTGCACAGATCCTCGTGGATGGCAAGCTCCTCCTTCATCTTGACGTCGCGGACGCCATCAGAGAACGCTGAGATGATGGCCTCATCCGTCACCTTGGGGATCTTGAGGCGAGCGTTGTTGAAACGCTGGATGTACTTCTACAGGGTCTCTCCAGGCTGCTGCTTGATGCGGTGCAGGTCACCCACGGCCAGGGGGCGGTCGCGAGTGCCCTGAAAGTTGGCGATGAAGCGGCTGCGCAACTTGTCCCAAGAGGAGATCGAGCCGGGAGGCAGGTTCAGGAGCCAGGTGCGGGCGCCATCCTTGAGCGCCATTGGAAACCAGTTCGCCATGACCTTTTCATCTCCGTTGCCGCCTCGATGCCCAGCTTGTAGAGCTGCAGGAACTCCGCGGGGTTGGCAGTACCATCGTAGCGAGGAGGCAAGTCTGGCTTGAACTTGCCCGGCCAGGCGACGCTACGCAGCTCGATGATGAAGGCACGACAGCCTACGGTGGCCACCGGAGCCCTTTGCAGACAAGGGGCTTGCTCTTGATGGTTCCCGCGCACCGCCGCCAGGGGCAGCACGGGGTCTTGGCGTGCTGGTGCAGGGACGCGGTCTTGTCATGCTGGTGCAGGGAGTACGGAAGCACCTTCTTGAGGCTGAAGGATTTCTTGGCAGCTTCTTTCTTGCCGCGCGGGTGCCGGACGCGGTAGGTCACGTCCAGGGGCCGCGCGCCTTGGAGCCAGGGCACCTTCTTGGGGAGGAGGCGGCGGAGGCGCTCCCTGAGCCGCGTTGCCCATGCATGACAGAGGGTGAGGCAGCGAAAAGGACGGCGCGGGATAGCCCCCTACGGCACTGACGAGCTCGGTGATGCGAGCGAGTCATTCTTCGTAGAGGTCGTCGACGCGGCGGTAGTGCAGGAGCTCACGTGCCAGGAGCAACGCGGCCTGCGCGTCCGTGGGGGCGCGACGAGCGTGAGACAACGAACTGGCTGGGGTTAGCGATGGAGTGGCGGTGCGGCCTTCCCGCCGCACCGAAGGGTTCAATGAAGATGCTTGCTGCTCGTTCCCCGTCGGGCCGGTGGCGGCGTTGGAGGCAGGCGACGGACAACGACGAGGAGGCCCACCGACGGGAGCCGTCTGGGCGACGCGGGCGGCGAGAGCAGCTCGGCGCTCGGCGCAAGCTCGGCGGGCGTCTGCCATGGATGCGACGAAGCGATGGGACGCAGATCAGCGGAGAAAAGATTTTGGTGCACCCCTACCTGACGCGCCAAATGTCGAATATCGGATTTCGGCAAAACCCTTAAGGTTCGAACTCTCAGGTGCGCACGAAGATCTTCTCCCTACCGAAACACGCCCACAACCTCGCCGCGATTCTAAGCTAGCATGATGAACAACACAAGAGCACGAGGTTTATACTGGTTCGGGCCACCGTTGTGGTGTAATACCCTAATCCAGTGTGTGGTGTGGTGGATTGCCTCTTGGGCTGATGATAAACAGTACAGAAGAAGAACAACCTCGCGAGGAGAGGTGTTTTTGTGGTGGTGTGTTGGTGAGCTAGGTTCGGATCCTCTTCTTGGCTCTAGATCTTCTTCTCCCCCTTTCTACAGTGGTGGCTAGCCCTATTTATAGAGGCCCTGGTCCTTTTCCCAAATATTGAGCGGGAAGGGAGCCAACAACGACCATTTTGAAAGGGGACAACTAGTACAAGCTATCCTGACTAAAGATGGCCTTCGACTGCCAAAGGCACTGTTGGTGACGCCGTCTTGGGCTCCACGGTGACCTCCGTCCTGCCGCTCTGCTGGTCTTGGTCTCGTTGCACTGATATGGAAACCTTTGCCTGATGCCTCGGTACTCCGTGCCTGCGCTTGCCCCCTTTACACCAAAGAGGAAACGAGGACACTACGCGGGCTGGCGCCCGCCTGGTCTTGATCGCCATGGCTTGTGTCACGGGCACTTCGCGAGGTACCCCTCGCCTTGATCTCTCCGCCTCCTCGCGAGCCTGCCTGGTGAGGCCGCCCTTGAGGAGGCCTTGCGTCGTCCGCCCCGCGAGGCTTGGCCCCTCGCGAGGGTCTTGAGTGTTTGTTGCTGAAGATGGGCCGTACTGGGCCACTGGCTAAGCCACGCTGCAGGCCGCAGGTAGGCAGGTCTGGGGACCCCCGTTCCTAGAATGCCGACAGTGTTAAACCTAAATAATTGTTATTTGGTGTTTGCGTTGAGCATAGACATGATTGGATTATGTTTATTGCAATACGATTGTTCATTTAAGGAGAATAATGGTTACTCTGTTTATTTGGATAATACCTTCAATGGTCTTGCACCTAAAATGAATGGTTTACTGAATCTCGATCGTAGTGATACACATGTTCATGCCAAAAGATATAAGATTGTAATGATAGTACCACCTACTTGTGGCACTGCCATTTGAGTCATATTGGTATAGAACGCATGAAGAAGCTCCATGTTGATGGATCTTTGGACTCACTCATTTTTGAAAAGTTTGAGACATGCGAACCATGTCTATTGGTATATACGCATGAAGAAACTCTATGCAGATGGATCGCTTGGACTCATTTGATTTTGAACCACTTGAGACATGCAAATCATACCACATCGGCAAGATGACTGAAAGGCCTCGTTTTCAGTGAGATGGAACAAAAAAGCAACTTGTTGGAAGAAATACATTTTGATTTGTGCAGTCCAATGAGTGCCGAGGCACGCAGTGGATATCGTTATGTTCTTACTTCACAGATGATTTGAGTAGATGCTAAGTATATTTACTTGATGAAACACAAGTCTGAATTATTGAAAGGTTCAGGTAATTTCAGAGTGAAGTTGAAGATCGTCGTGACAAGAGGATAAAATGTCTATGATATGATCATAGAGATGAATATCCGAGTTAAGAGTTTGGTACACAAGTAAGACATTGTGGAAATTGTTTCACAACTAATACCGCCTGGAGCACCATAGTGTGATGGTGTGTCCGAACATCATAAATGCACCCTATTGGATATGGTGCATACCATGATGTCTCTTATCGAATTACCACTATCGTTTATAGGTTAGGCATTAGAGACAACCGCATTCACTTTAAATAGGGCACCACGTAATTCCGTTGAGATGACACTATATGAAGTATGGTTTAGAGAAACCTAAGCTGTCGTTTCTTAAAAGTTTGGGGCTGCGAAGCTTATATGAAAAAGTTTTAGCCTGATAAGCTCGAACCTAAAGCGGATAAATACATCTTCATAGGACACCCAAAACAGTTGGGTATACCTCCTAATTCAGATTCAAAGCAAAAGTGATTGTTTCTAGAAATGGGTCCTTTCTCGAGGAAAATTTTCTCTCGAAAGAATTGAGTGGAAGGATGGTGGAGACTTAATAAGGTTATTGAACTATCACTTCAACTAGTGTGTAGCAGGGCACAGGAAGTTGATCCTGTGGCGCCTAACTAATTGAAGTGGAAGCTGATGATACTAATCATGAAACTTCAGATCAAGTCACTACCAAACCTCGTAGGTCGACAAGGACGCGTACTACTTCAGAGTGGTACGTAATTCTATCTTGGAGGTCATGTTGCTAGACAACAATGAACCTACGAGCTATGGAGAAGTGATGGTGGGCCCAGATTTCGACAAATGGCTCGAGGCCATAAAATTCGAGAGATGATCCATGTATGAAAACAAAGTGTAGACTTTGGAAGAACTACTTGATGGCCGTAAGGCTATTGGGTACAGATGGATTTTAAAAGGGAAGACATACAATGATGGTATGTGTCACCATTAAGCAAGCTCGACTTGTCGCTAAGATGTTTTCTGACAAGTTCAAGGAGTTGACTACGATGAGACTTTCTCACTCGTAGCGATGCTAAGAGTCTATTGAAATTATATTAGCAATTACTGCATTATTTATGAAATCTTGCAGATAGGATGTCAAAACATGGTTTCCTCGACAATTTTCTTGAGGAAAGATTGTATGTGATACAACCAGAAGGTTTTGTCAATCCTAAAAGATGCTAACAAGTATGCAAAGCTCCAGCAATCCTTCTAAGGACTGGAGTAAGCATCTTGGAGTTGGAATATACGCTTTGATGAGATGATCAAAGATTTTGGGTTTATACAAAGATTACGAGAAACTTGTATTTCCAAAGAAGTGAGTGGGAGCACTATAGAATTTCTGATGAGTATTTTTTGTTGACATATTGTTGATTAGAAATGATGTAGAATTTCTGGAAAGCATATAGGGTTATTTGAGAAGTGTTTTTCAATGGAAAACTTTGATTAAGCTACTTGAACATTGAGCATTAAGATCTATAAGGATAAATCAAAATCGCTTGATAGTACTTTCAAATGAATACATACCGTGACAAGATTTTGAAGGAGTTCAAAATAGATCGGCAAAGAAGGAGTTCTTGGTTGTGTTATAAGGTGTGAGTATTGAGTAAGACTCAAGACCTGACCACGGCAGAAGAGAGAGAATGGACGAAGGTCGTCCCCTATGCTTTAGACATAGGCTCTACAGTATGTCATGATGTATACCACACCTGAAGTGTGCCTTGCCATGATTCAGTCAAGGGGTACAAGAGTGATCCAGAATGGATCACTGGACAACGGTCAAAGTTATCCTTAATGGAGTTAGGAATTTTCTCAATTATGGAGGTGGTAAAAGATTTCGTCGTAAAGGGTTACATCGATGCAAACTTTGACACTAATCTGGATGACTCTGAGTAGTAAACCAGATTCATATAGTAGAGCAGTTATTTGGAATAGCTCCAAATAGCGCGTGGTAGCTGCATGTACAAGATGACATAGAGATTTGTAAAGCACACACGGATCTGAAAGATTCAGACCTGTTGACTAATAACCTCTCTCACAAGCGAGATATGATCAAACCCCATGGGTGTTGGATTCATTAGAATCACATTGTGATGTGAACTAGATTATTGACTCTTGTGCAAGTGAGAGACTGTTGGAAATATGCCCTAGAGGCAATAATAAAATGATTATTATTATATTTCCTTGTTCATGATAATTGTCTGTTGTTCATGCTATAATTGTATTAACCGGAAACCATAATACACGTGTGAATACATAGACCACAACATGTCCCTAGTGAGCCTCTAGTTGACTAGCTCGTTGATCAACAGATGGTTATGGTTTCCTGACCATGGACATTGGATGTCATTGATAACGGGATCACATCATTAGGAGAATGATGTGATGGACAAGACCCAATCCTAAGCATAGCACAAGATCGTGTAGTTCGTTTGCTAGAGTTTTTCTAATGTCAAGTATCTTTCCTTAGACCATGAGATTGTGCAACTCCCGGATACCGGAGGAATGCTTTGGGTGTACCAAACGTCACAACGTAACTGAGTGGCTATAAAGGTGCACTACAGGTATCTCCAAAAGTGTCTGTTGGGTTGGCACGAATCGAGACTGGGATTTGTCACTCCGTATGACGGAGAGGTATCTCTGGTGATGAGGACATCAATACCATTGTTACACCCACAACCCCTACTGCTATACATACTGTACCAATTACTAGAGCTCGCGCACGCCAATTAAATTACCAGGTACTTTTGTTTCTTAGTAATGATTCTAATGTTCATGAGAATATGATGCTGCCTAAATTGGATACAATTGTTTTGCTTACAAATGAAGGGCCTAGCTTGGAGAAGGATGAACATTGGAGCAAGAACAAGCATGGAGATGATGGCATGCGCAAGGGGAACAAGAACAGAGTTACAAGTGATGATTTTAGGACGTTGAAGCCACCATAATGAGTGCATGAAGCCTTGGACGAAATATACAAGATTCTACTTCATAACTTCCGTCCAGAGGCTATTCTAGGTGCCGCGTCACCTTATTATTGGGACAGACTCATGTAATTTCGAAATACTTGAGTATAGGTTGTTTTTAGAGTTCGTATATGTGGGGAAACATGAGATAGGGTTGGTTTTGGACCCCTTCCCCAAGGGCCACGAAATTCCCCTCTCTTCCTCCATATATACAGCTCTTAGGGCGTCATTTAGACTTTGGGTTTTGTTTAGATTAAAAGTTCGCCATAGCTGCAACTTCGCGTACTTCGTTTGTGTTCAAAGACCAGACCAAAACACAGAACCCCATCTTTATCAATAAAGCTTTTATCTTATATTCGCAATATCCAGATTGCAATCTCAGTCTCTTGCTTGTTCTTCGTTTGCTCGCAGGAAATAGACCCTCGTGGTCAGGTTGATCGTGCTCCGACGTGGTCAATAACCTCTCGGAGTTGGTTTAGCGATTGCTAAGGCGCGAGGTCCTCGCACGTACGTAGACGGATCGTCAAAGTCTACTCCTCCAAAACGACAATCACCATCTCATCAAAAGACGGACACCTTTGCCTCTATCAAGTGGTATCAGATTTTCAGGTTGCTCGGTGAGATTTTACAGTTTTTGGTAGTTTAGATTGAGTCTGTTCTTCATATCTATAGTCCGTGAAAAAGCCAAAAAAAATTAGGGTTACTTCATCATAGTCTTTTCAGTATTTTGCTTTGTTGAATTTGCGGTTGCATCATCGTGTCAAGTTGCTGGTCTTAACGTCTAGTCCTTTAGAGTTTCGAGTTCTGTCACAGTTTGTCACGCCGTCGCCGCATCATCCTACCACCGCTGCCATATACCACCACCGCTGCCATATACCACCACCGCTGCCATATACCACCACCGCTGCCATATACCATCATATATCCACCACCAATCCGAGTTCTTTTCAAATTAGGTTTGTTTTTGAGATCCATCTATTTTCTGTTTCGTGTTTCCTTGCCTGAGTAGGTTTCGGAGGAAAAAAAGAGTCTGGAAACCACCCTCCGTTTAGGCCCAAAATTTTCCAAAAACCGCACTCGACAAAAAAATTTCTGGCTATCCTATTTTTAGGTGTTTCCAAGCATATTGAGACAGTCGCCGTTATAGAAAGTTTCTTTTAAGCCGTTTCTAGTTTTTGGGTCCGGGCAGTCAAAAAAAAATTGGTCGCAAAAAATTAGTGTCTATCCTGTTATGTTAACTTGGGAAGAGTTTTGAGACACTCGCCATTATAGTAATTTTTCGGCAAAAAAAAGAGGAGGGCAAAAAAAAAGAAAAAAGCAAAGATTTTTTTTCAGAGTGCGTTGTTCCCTGGTTTCCATGCAGCGCCATGATTTTGTTCGTGTTCTAGACTCGCGTCTCTAGCACGGTCTAGCCTAGGACCAGCATAGTATCGTCGTTGAGCGTTTATTCAACTTTGCATCTCTAAATTGATTATTGCTGACCCTTTTTGCTACCATATTATAAACCTTCCCAGCTCCACATACATCTACGTCATGCGTTTGACTCTCCCTGATAATCGCTCTATCCAAGCTTTGAGAGTTTTTACTACAACGGTTGCTGAGCACCACCTGCTGCTAAGTAAGAACTGGTAAGAATTTGAGATTCGCTTGAAGGATTTGTGACACACCACCATCATCACCACTTCCTAGTAGTCTGTAGGATCATATTATTTTGTGTTTCTATTGCTGCTAACCATGGCAGGATCACAAGCCGATGAGACTGATTGGGAGAACATGACGAACAAACAGCTACATGATAAATTTCAGCAAACGATGAGTGGATAGGTGCAAGATGTGCTAAACAGATTGAAGAGGCCATGGAAAAGATAGATGACATTGAGAAGTTGTTCGAGACAAAGCTGGATAACAAGTTTAATGAATTGCTCAAGCGTCTTCCCCAACCACCACCGGCTGCACCTGTCGCACCTCTACAACAACAACAACAATATGTCCAACACCATCTTCCAAATCAAGTGGGACGAGCACAACGCGTTCCAATTGAGACTGGTCAAAATTCTGGTGTCGCTGCACCTATTGTTGATGCTTCTTTGGCTCCTGCTACAGCGACTGCTGGTGCCGAGAAGGATGACGATTATGCAGGCGATTATGAGGATGAGGTTGATCAAAATCAGAACTACGTGCAGCCACCAGCACCACCACCAGCAGGTCGACCTCAGGTATATATTCGCAACGGTAGGCCTGCACCATCACCTCAGGTACGAGATAATGACCATGTTCCTAAATTGAAATTGAATATTCCACCATTTGAGGGTAGATATGTTCCTAATATATATCTTACATGGGAGTTAAAAACTGAACAACGTTTTACATGTTTACAATATCCCGAGGAGAGACGGGTTGCTGCTGCTGTTTGTGCTTTCACTAGTTTTGCATGTGTATGGTGGTCTGAACATTGTAGATTATATCCTATTCCAGCTACTTGGGCTGCTTTAAAAACTGCTATGCGTACTTGTTGGGTTCCACCATATTATCAACGTGAATTACTTCAAAAACTACATCGTTTGAGACAAGGGGAAAATTCTGTAGAAGAATATTATCAGGAATTACAAACTGGCATGATTAGATGAGATATTATTGAGGAAAATGAAGCTATGCTTGCACGTTCTATGGGTGGTTTAAATAGAGAGATTCAAACCATTCTAAAGTATAAGGAGTATACTAATATCACTCATTTATTTCATCTTGCTTGTAAAGCTGAATGTGAAATGCAGGATCGACAAGCATTGGCGCAAACTAACTTTTCTGCAGGTCGCCTTTCATCATGGACACCACGTGCATCTTCTACTTCCACTGCACCAGCACCTCCATCAGGTGCCACCTCCAGCCGTGATACAAGAAAGTAGGCACAACCACCACTATCTACGAAGAACGTACCTGCCGGGCCTGCATAGAGCTCTTCTTCTTCCATGGCATCAACAGGGCACACAAGTGATATTATTTGTCGTTGTTGTAAGGGAAGAGGACATTATGCGTGAGAATGCAAATCTCAGCGTGTGATGATTGCTACTGAGGATGGTGGGTATGAGTCCGCTAGTGACTATGATGAGGAGAGTTTGGCTCTTATTACAAGTGAAGAACACGACGGAGATGATTCTGATCATGAGATGCAATACATGGCTCCTGAAGATGCTGACATGTATGAATTTTTAGTTGCTCAACATGTGTTTGTGTGCAGGTTACACAAGCTGAGCAAAAATCAGAGGAATAATTTGTTCCATACAAAGGGAGTTGTGAAGGAACGTTCTGTGCGCGTTATCATAGATGGAGGGAGCTGAAACAACTTGGCTAGCATGGAGATGGTGGAGAAGCTATCTCTCACCACAAGACCACATCCACATCCTTACTACATCCAATGGTTCAACAACAGCGGCAAGGTTAAGGTAACACGTATTGTTCGTGTGCATTTTAGTATCTCTACGTATGCTGATTATGTTGATTGTGATGTGGTATCTATGCAAGCTTGTTCCTTATTACTTGGTCGACCATGGCAATTTGATAAAAATTCTGTACACCATGATAGAAACAATCAGTATACTCTTGTTCATAAGGATAAAAATATTACTTTGCTTCCTATGACTCCTGATTCCATTTTGAAAGATGATATTAGTAGAGCTAATAAAGCAAAACAGGAGAAAAATAAGATTAAAAATCAGATTGTGACAAAAGAATTTGAGCAACAATGAAGCCTAATAATAAACCATCTAGTGTTGCTTCTGAAATTAAATTGAAAAGTGCATGTTTATTTGTCACCAAATCTGATATTGATAAGCTAGATTTCAGCAAATCTATTTGCTATGCTTTTGTGTGTAAAGAGGCATTATTTTCATTCGAGGACGTGCCTTCCTCTTTGCCTCCTGCTGTCACTAACATTTTGCAGGAGTTTGCTGCCGTCTTTCCACAAGACGTGCCACCGACATTACCGCCTATTCGAGGGATTGAGCATCAGATTAACTTAATTCTCGGTGCTTCACTGCCAAACCGTGCGCCATACCGTACCAATCTAGAGGAGACGAAGGAGATTATGCGTCAAGTACAGGAGCTTCTCACCAAAGGTTATATACGCGAATCCCTTAATCCTTGTGCTGTTCCTATTATTCTAGTGCCTAAAAAAATGGTACCTCGCGTATGTGTGTTGATTGTAGAGGCATTAATAATATTACTATTCGTTATCGTCATCCTATTCCTAGGCTAGATAATATGCTAGATGAATTGAGTTGCTCTATAATATTCTTCAAAGTTGATTTGCGTAGTGGATACCATCAAATTCGTATGAAATTGGGGGATGAATAGAAAACAACATTTAAAACTAAGTTTGGATTATATGAGTGGTTGGTCATGCCTTTTGGGTTAACTAATGCACCTAGTACTTTCATGAGATTAATGAACAAACTTTTACGTGCTTTCATTGCACGATTTGTGGTAGTTTGCTTTGATGACATTAATTTATAGCAGATCTTTGGAGGAACATTTGGAACATTTGCGTGTTGTTTTTATTGCTCTATGTGATGCACGTTTGTTTAGTAACCTTGGTAAGTGCACCTTTTGCACCGACAGAGTGTCTTTTCTTGGCTATGTTATTACTCCACAGGGAATTGAAGTTGATAAAGCCAAAATTAAAGCTATTGAGAGTTGGCCGCAGCCCAAAACGATCACATAAGTGCGGAGTTTTCTTGGCCTCGCTGGATTCTATAGGCATTTTGTGAGAGATTTTAGCACCGTTGCTGCACCTCTCAATGAGCTTACAAAGAAGGATGTGCCTTTTGTTTAGGGTACCGCACAAGAAGAAGCCTTCACGGTGTTGAAAGATAAGTTGATACATGCTCCTTTACTCCAACTTCCTGATTTTAATAAGACATTTGAGCTTGAACTAGCAAAAAGGCCCGTGCGTTGCAACAGGAGAAACAAAAATCACATCCTAAAATAAAAATGAATGAAATACCCCATCCACACAGGTTCATCCATTTTGGCATATGTCGCTGGCTCGCTGCTTATACTTTTGTGTGTTCTATAATTTCAATGAATGATAGCAAAATGACAAAATATAATTTGAGGCGAAACTAAAATGACAATTTTAAACCTATTAGCCACAACATTCTCATTACATGCAGAATAAAGGTAAACACTCGTGCTAGAATCTACCTGAACAATAAAAAAATAAGCAGTAGCATACTTTAAATTTTTTAAAGAAAATTTTAGTAGATACGAAAATTAGTTTAAACTCAAGTAGTTTGTGTCACACCCCTGAGAAACTCTCAGTCCGACTCCACGTGCATTAGTGAAGGGCACAAATGGATCAAAAGAGATGGGCTTCTTCCCAATGACGTCTAGGAGAAGAGCATGTCTGATGATGAGCATCGGCTGGTTGACGTGGTAAGACATGAGGTCGCATTGTGAACCACACGCACCTTGTCCATGTCTTCGAGGGGACGACCATTTAGCACCCACCAACCACACATATCTCTCCTACTATGTGCCCGTGCATTGCGAAGGGAGAAACAATGATAAAAAGAATTCATGGATGGGCGGTGCACATGATGAACTTGTACTACTTGCGTTGCAATGGCTGCATGACCAATCAATTTGCACTATCATTAAACAAAGGTGCCACAACCTTTGGCATTAGCAGCGGTGTAGCATTAATCATTCTAGCCGGAACTCATGAAATTTCAGATGGTTTTGATTTCCAAAACATGAATTTAAATTTCAATTGAAGAGAACTATGTTTTCTTGGTGTATACATTTAAAATTCAAAATATACTACAGATTTTTCAGTCGAAAAACACTGTTTCATTGTCTAAATAAAATCGTTGATTCAAAGTTGTGTCTGTTTGTGAGTTTTGAGCAATGCTCTTACGTATTTCCAAGTAGTATTCATTTTTGTGCAACTACACAATGATTGTAAAAAATGGAAATCATGCCAAATCTGGGTCAGAAGAGTGCAGGAACGCACCTGTCAATAGCAGTGGACCATTTACTGTCCATAAAATCTGGAGTGGTTACCATTTAGCAGTCTGCATTGCAGACTTACCTCATCAACTCCATTGCAACTCCTGCAGTGATAACCAGAAATATTAATATAAATAATTAAAATGCGGACAGAGCACACATTATGCATTAATCATGACCATTTTATTGCCACAAAATCATGTATTGCTGTACTCAAGACAATTATATGCAGGGTTTCCCATTGAAGAATGTCGCTGTCAATTGACACTAAGATCTGCAAGTATCATGTAGTTATGCATGGTAAGCTTCTTGAAAAGAATTACTCAATGCAAGCTTCTTACATAGATGGATTATGCAAAACTCACCTCTATCCATGTTATCTGAGAGAAATTCTAGCAGAACTTGTGTTACTTCTGCTGCATCATCAATGATTTGCACTATCATAAGAAATTATTTTGTTACAGTCTTTGGCATGAACCACCCTGGACTACAATGCTCTTATCCTCTCTACTTTCTGTTTAATACTTGTTTTTTCCCTTATCTAAATTGAACAAGAAATGTCACCGTGGTGATAAACATTTATGCTAGAGCCACAAAAATCAATACCTATATCTTTTTGTCTATCTACAATGCAATATTATGAATGGCATAACTTCAAAAAATAAACAACGACAATTCAGTAAGCACATCATTTGTCCAAAATATAATGATGTTTAAAGAGAAAATCTATATGGACGAAGGTCCTGCCTGAAGAACTGCCATCACAACTTCAGCAAACATACCACACACTGTAACTTTTTGAAAAGGTACAGTCTCTAGCCCATTAAGCATATTTTAATAGAAAGTAATGGAAGCACTAATAAAACTAATAAAATACATGCCAATGAATAGCTTATAAAATTTGAGAAAATATGGTGGACTTGCAACAATAGTTCATGTTGCTCTTTGCCACCAGAAACAACATAAATTTCTCCAAATTATCTCATACAAAAGACAAACTTAAACAAAAAAGGCATGTGCAAGATTAGGGACTATTTGAATTATCTGGTATAGCCGATGATAAAAACAATTTTTCTTTAGATATTTAGGGGAGCACTAAAAAAACACATATGAACAACTTTATTGACCATAAATGGGAGAGTCGCCATAGGAATGTCCAGTCTTGGTGCCTTAGAAGTTAGAAGTTAAGAGAAACATGAATGCATATATTGAAATTTGGAAGGATTGGCCATGCAAGACGCTCAGCGAAAAACACCATCAAAATAACCTGTGAGCAGCGGCAGCAATAAGTACCTAGACATCATGGTAGTTAACTTCATAATTCACGTGTGACTTTTGTGGAGGCAAATTCAAGTATGACTCAACAAAAGACAACCCATGCATGTTGAGGCCCCGTGTCTTGCCGCTCGATCTGCGAAGAGTATCAAGGGTTTTAAAATAAGAAGGAAGGGCAACCTGGTGCATGTAGCTCCCGCTTGCGCAGGGTCCAGGGAAGGGTCCGACCACTTTGGGTCTATAGTACGCAGCCTTTCCCTACATTTCTGTAAGAGGCTGTTTCCAGGACTTGAACCCATGACCTCATGGTCACAAGGCAGCAGCTTTACCACTGCGCCAAGGCTCCCCTTCGGTTTTAAAATAACTCTTTATAAAAATAACACTACCACGATGTACCAAAAGGTTGTCAGCACAGATGAATGTAAGATGATTGAATTACTACCTCCTCTGGTGTTTCAAACTTCTGGCCGGTTTGGGAGAAGACCTTGGCCGCCTTGCCATCGCCAGTTGTTTTCTTAGTGCTGGCAGTGGCGGCGATCTTGCCCTTGGAGGAAGCTAGCAATCCAGCCTAGATTTTTACCCTGCGAAGGAAAAAAAATCAGATCACATCACTGCATCTGGTGAACCTAAACTGCAGACTTGCTTGGAAAGTTGAAATTAGTACTACCAGTACTAATTATATTTGTCATCCATATAGTGAGGAGATGAGAGCTAATTATGCCACAAGGGATGCTACCAATTAGTGCGTGTTCGTAACTGAGTTTCTAATCAAGCAAATCATCTAAGTAGTGCAACAGGTGATGGTACTAATTAATACAGTACATGATAGTACTTCAGTTTCCAGATGGATGCAGAGATCGATCAGAGCTGAATTTGTGCCTGTTCGAATATGAGCGGGGGAACTGCAGGCTGGCCACTCAACACATAAAGAGATCAGCGCATATTACCAAAATCCCTAATTTGCAAGATCTAAAAACTACACATGAATACATCTGCAAGACCAACGAAAAATAATGTTCTACTGAGAAAGAATGAGGCAACGGGTCAAGAAGACCTGGGCCTTGTCACCACGTGATGCGCGGGGCTGCAATTCCGGCTAGCCACCGGCGAGCAGCAGCATGACTACCACTCCCTTCTCTCTTCCTCCGGCCTCCCATCCTCTCTTTTATCTCCCGCGCATCTCTCTCTTCTCTGACGGGTACCCGACACCGGCCATGCCGCACGCGCCAGCCGTTGTGCTCCAAGCTCCGGCCGCCTTCCTTGCAGATCCACCGCCTGCGCGCCGTTTCTGACCGGACCCGGCAAGATCCGACAGGGCCTCGCCGACTGCGCCACCGCAAGGCCGCCGCCCTTCCCGCTCGCCTGCATCATGGGCGATGCCCCGGCCCTTCCCGCTCGCCCGCCTCTCATCCATGCCTCTTCATTATATCCCCCTCCGTCTCCGCGTGCGGCTCCCACCTCCCTGCAGCCGCCTGATGCGGCGCCGCCGCCGGAGCGCAGCATCGCCTCCCCTCCCTGCCATGGCTGCCCCTGGAAAAAACGATATGTAAAGATCGCGAGTTGAATACTCTCAAATGCGGGGTCCTTTTTGTAAGATTGAAACGTTTTCTTATATCCACTTAAGAAGGTAGTGCGGGTTGAGTTACCAAAAACACAGGGGCATTTTTGCAAAAACACCGCGACGGTGAGCCCGCAGGCAGAAGCGGTAGCTGCTTTATTATTAGTGAAAGATGTGATGCTAGTGAAATTGAATTAGGAGGTGTGTTATTACAAGATGACAAATTTGTTGCATACTTTTCTGAAAAATTGAGTGGACCTAGTCTGAATTATTTTACTTATGATAAAGAATTATATGCTCTTGTTCGAACTTTAGAATCATGGCAACATTATTTTTGGCCCAAAAAATTTGTTATACATTCTGATCATGAATCTTTGAAACATATTAAAAGTCAAGCTAAACTGAATCATAGACATGCTAAATGGGTTGAATTCACTGAGACTTTCCCTTATGCTATTAAACACAAGAAGGGTAAAGAAAATGTTATTGCTGATGCATTGTCTCATCGCTATACTATGCTTTCACAACTTGACTTCAAAAAATTTGGTTTGGAGACCATCAAATATCAATATGTGCATGATGCTGATTTTAAAGATGTATTGCAGAATTGTAATGAAGGTAGAACATGGAACAAGTTCGTCGTTAATGATGAATTTGTGTTCCGTGCTAACAAGCTATGCATTCCAGCTAGCTCTGTTCATCTTTTGTTGTTGTAGGAGGCGCATGGACGAGGATTAATGGGACACTTTGGCGTGAAGAAGACGGAGGACATACTTGCTACACATTTCTTTTGGCCAAAGATGAGACGGGATGTTGAGCGTTTTATTGCTCGCTGCACTACATGTCAAAAAGCTAAGTCATGACTCAATCTCATGGTTTATATATGCCTTTGCCTATACCTAGTGTTTCTTGGGAGGATATATATATGGACTTTGTTTTAGGTTTACCCCGAACAAAGAAGGGGAGGGACAGCATATTTGTTGTCGTCGATAGATTCTCGAAAATGGCATTCTTTATACCATGTCATAAAAGCGATGATTTTGTTAATGTTGCTGATTTGTTCTTTCGTGAAATTATTCACTTGCATGGTGTGCCAAATACTATTGTTTCAGATCGTGATACTAAATTTCTTAGCCACTTTTGGAGATGTTTATGGGCTAAGTTGGGGACTAAACTACTTTTTAGTACTACTTGTCACCCCCAAACCGATGGACAAATTGAAGTAGTCAATAGAACATTGTCTACTATGCTTAGGGCTATTTTGAAGAATAATAAAAAAATGTTGGAAGAATGCTTGCCTCATATTGAATTTGCTTATAATCGTTCATTGTATTCTACTACTAAGATGTGCCCTTTTGAAATTGTGTATGGTTTCCTACCTCATGCACCTATTGATTTGTTGCCTCTTCCATCTTCGGAGAAGGTTAATTTTGATGCTAAACAACGTGCTGAATTGATTTTAAAAATGCATGAGTTAACTAAGGAAAACATTAAGCGTATGAATGCTAAATATAAACTTGCTGGAGATAAGGGTAGAAAACATGTTGTGTTTGCACCTGGAGATCTTGTTTGGTTACATTTATGTAACACCCACGATGCGGCTATATCTCCCACGTGTCGAAGCACGACTTAGAGGCATAACCGCATGGTGGTTTTGTCGCAAGAAGGGTCATCTTCACACAATCCCATGTAATGAACAAGAATGGGATAAAGAGAGTTGGCTTACAATCGCCACTTCACACAATACATAAATAAGTTCATACGTCATTCAGAATACACTCATAGACCGGCTACGGTCAAATCCAAATGAAAAGAAGACAACCCTAAATGCTAGATCCCCGATCGTTCCGACTGGGCTCCACTACTGATCATCTGGAAACGAAACATAGTAACGACCAAGGTCCTCGTCAAACTCCCACTTCAGCTTAGTTGCGCCACTTGCGCTGGTTTCCTCGGCACCTGCATTTGTTTTGGTAGAATCTGTGAGCCATGGGGACTCAGCAATCTCACACCCGCGAGATCAAGACTATTTAAGCTCATAGGTAGGAAAAGGGGTAATCTGGTAGAGCTACAGCAAGCACTAAGCATATATGGTGGCTAATATACGCAAGTGAGAGCGAGAAGAGAAGCAACGCATCGGTCAAGAAGCTAGAAGTGATCAAGAAGTGATCCTAAAACTACTTACGTTCATACATAACCCAAACCGTGTTCACTTCCCGGACTCCGCCGAGAAGAGACCATCACGGCTACACACACGGTTGATGTATTTTAATGAAGTCAAGTGTCAAGTTTTCTATAACCGGACATTAACAAATTCCCATCTGCCTCATAACCGCGGGCACGGCTTTCGAAAGATAATACCCTACATGGGTGTCCCAACTTAGCCCATCACAACCTCTCACGGTCAACGAAGGATATACCTTCTCCCGGGAAGACCCGATCAGCCTCGGAATCCCGGTTCGCAAGACATTTTGACAATGGTAAAACAAGACCAGCAAAGCTGCCCGATGTGCCGACAAATCCCGATAGGAGTCGCACGTATCTCGTTCTCAAGGCACACCGGATAAGTCAAGCTACGAGTAAAACCAGGCCTCAAGTTTCCCCAAGGTGGCCCCGCAGGCTGCAAGGTTCAGACCAACACTCGAAGGAGCACTGGCCCGGGGGGGTTAAAATAAAGATGACCCTCGGGCTCGCGAAAACCCAAGGAAAAAAGGCTTAGGTGGCAAATGGTAAAACCAAGGTTGGCCCTTGCTGGAGGAGTTTTATTCAAAGCGAACTGTCAAGGGGGTCCCATAAATCACCCAACCGCGTAAGGAACGCAAAATCAAGGAACATAACACCGGTATGACGGAAACTAGGGCATCAAGAGTGGAACAAGTCACCAAGCATAAGGCCGAGCCTTCCACCGTTTACCAAGTATATACAGTGCATTAATTAAACAAGAGATATTGTGATATCCCAAAATATCCATGTTCCAACAAGGAACAAACTTCATCTTCACCTGCAACTAGCAACACTATAGAGGGGCTGAGCAAAAGCGCTGACATAGCCAAACAACGGTTTGCTAGGACAGGATGGTTAGAGGCTTGACATGGCAATATGGGAGGCATGATAAACAAATGGCAGGTAGAGCTAACATAGCGATAGAGCGAGCAACTAGCAAAGCAAAGATAGAAGTGATATCGAATGTATGGTCATCTTGCCTGCAAAGTTCTCAGAATTGTCGAAGGCTTGATCCTCGTTAGTGTACTCAACAGGTTCCTCATGCACGTACTCGTCTCCCAGCTCTACCCAAAGCAAGAACATAAGCAATGGAACCACAATAAATCACGGTGCAATGCACAAGCAACATGATGCAATACATGTCATGATATGCGAGATGTGATATGCTATGCATATGCGTGCTCCGGAAGGAAAAAGGATGAACAAGGCGTCAACTTGGCAAACCAAGTATGCCGCTGGAAAGATGAGATGATTTCGGTTGAAATCTATATAAAGATCTCCGGGAACGGATGCACGGTTTGCAAATGGCAAGCAAAACAAGAATGACACAAATCTGCGATTAACAGCACGATGCTACTTAGCATGCAACAAGTAACTATGCTACAGCACCCCAACATAATAACAAGGCATATGGCAGTGATCTACAGGAGAAGCTGGACAAAAGAGGAACACTGAGCTACGGCTAAATCACACCATAACAGATTTAAACAAGCATGGCAAAAGTACAAAAGATATCAGTTTGGACATGGCATAAACAGCATCAAGTAGCAATGTTCAGAGCAAGAAATCAACATGCTGCAGGAACTTATAATAGCAAAACAAGACATGTCCTGATTCTACTCAAAGTATAGAACAAAAATCCCTTACTGACCATGAGCCAAAAAGGATCAGAAAATATGATGGCACCCATGTAAACATAGCAAGTTTCGTTAACAGATTCAGCAAACAGACCATGGCATTGACAGAATTATGAAGGCATCTTCGCGAGTTCGATTCACTCACCACAAGTCATTGCATGACAAGATAAGCATAACATCAGCAAGAAGACATGTTTATGAAGCTATCCATGGCAAGAACAAGTTCATAGCATGGAAGGATCAACTACAACAACCTTGGCAAAATTGAATAACATGTAAACAATCTGCCAGGAAATATTTTATAGCAAAAGTAGAGCACGAAAAAGACATGCTAGACTACTCCATAATTGCAAATAGGGGCATGAATGGATAGAGCATAACCAAATGTTCAAATCATCCTTACTGAAGTATCTCAAAATATGCATGGATCTCTCTGTAGCAACAAGTTTACATGGCATAAAAATAACAGCAGAACAGGGACTAAAAACAGCAACATCACGAAGCCTAGTTTGCATGCTTGTGCTAGTCACCACATTGATCACAAAAATACATGGCAAGCACCTCTGTAAAGATGGCATGGCATAGTACAAAACACATGTAGAGCTCATGCCCATAAGATGCAAACAATAAATCTAGCAAAAAAGACAAATGCACACATTCTGTTAAGAATCAGAAACTAACATCATATAGCACTCTTGCATCAAAGATTTGGGCATCAAGATGACCTCAAATGAACATGGTCCAATGGAACAAAATGAAGAGCACAATCTGATGAACATTTTGATATATCATGCGCATGAAACGGAGCTACGATGACGGAGTTATGATGCGATGAACATGGCTGTAAAATATGACAGAATATATGATTTAGATGATTTCGGGGTCAACCTCGTCCAGATCTAGGGTTCGTCCGGCATGCGAACCGAGGCAGGGCCGGAGCTCGCCGGAGTTGAGAGGAAGAGGCCGAGAAGAGACGGGCCGGGTGTTACAATTTACGCAAGGATAGATTTCCTGATTTGCGCAAATCAAAGCTAATGCCTCGTGCTGATGGTCCTTTTAAGGTGTTAGAGAAAATAAATGATAATGCATATAAACTTGAGCTGCCTGCAGATTTTGGGGTTAGTCCCACTTTTAACATTGTAGATTTGAAGCCTTATTTGGGTGAGGAAGATGAGCTTCCGTTGAGGACGACTTCATTTCAAGAAGGGGAGGATGATGAGGACATCAATACTATTGTTACACCCACAGCCCCTGCTGCTATACATACTGGACCAATTACTAGAGCTCGCGTAGGCCAATTAAATTACCAGGTACTTTCGTTTCTTAGTAATGATTATAATGTTCATGAGAATATGATGCTGCCTAAATTGGATACATTTATTTTACTTACAAATGAAGGGCCTAGCTTGGAGAAGGATGAACATTGGAGCAAGAACAAGCATGGAGATGATGGCATGCGCAAGGGGAACAAGAACTGAGTTACAACTGATGATTTCAGGACGTTGAAGCCACCATAATCATTGCATGAAGCCTTGGACGAAATATACAAGATGCTACTTCATAACTTTCGTCCAGAGGCTATTCTAGGTGCTGTGTCACCTTATTATTGGGCCAGGCCCATGTAATTTCGAAATACTTGAGTATAGGCTGTTTTTAGAGTCCGTATGTGTGTGGAAACAAGAGATAGGGTTGGTTTCGGACCCCTTCCCCAAGGGCCACGAAATTGCCCCCCTCTTCCTCCATATATACAGCCCTTAGGGCGTCGTATAGACTTTGAGTTTTGTTTAGATTAAAAGTTCGTCATAGCTGCAACTTAGCGTACTTCGTTTGTGTTCAACGACCAAATCAAGACGTCACAGAACCCCATCTTGATCAATAAAGCTTTGATCTTATATTCTTGCAATCTCAATTTCTTGCTTGTTTTCTTTTGCTCGCAGGAAATAGACCCTCGTGGCCAGGTTGATCGTGCTCCGGCATGGTCAATAACCTCGGAGTTGGTTTAGCGATTGCTAAGGCGCGACGTCCTCGCACGTACGTAGTCGGATCGTCAAAGTCTACTCCTCCAAAACGGCAATCACCATCTCATCAAAAGACGAGACACCTTTGCCTCTATCATCTGGGCCCACTCGGTAATGCATCATCATAATGAGCTCAATGTGACTAATGAGTTAGCCATGGGATCATGCGTTATGGAACAAGTAAAGTGACTTGCCGGTAACGAGATTGAACAAGGTATTGGGATACCGACGATCGAATCTCAGGCAAGTAACGTACCGATCGACAAAGGGAATTGTATACAGGATTGATTGAATCTCCGACATCGTGGTTCATCCGATGAGATCATCGTGGAACATGTGGGAGCCAACATGGGTATCTAGATCCCGCTGTTAGTTATTGGTCGGAGAGCTGTCTCGGTCATGTCTGCATGATTCCCGAACCCGTAGGGTCTACACACTTAAGGTTTGGTGATGCTAGAGTTGTTATGGGAATTAGTATGCAGTTACTAAATGTTGTACGAAGTCCCGGATGAGATCACGGACGTCACGAGGAGTTCTGGAATGGTCCGGAGACAAAGATTTATATATGGGAAGTCCTTATTTGGTCATCGGAAGTGTTCGGGGGTATATCGGTATTGTACCGGGACCACCAAAAGGGTTCCGGGGGTCCACCAGCCCTGGAGGGCCCCATGGGCTGAATACAAAGGGGAACCAACCCCTAAATGGGCTGGGAGCCACCCCAAGGGCCCATGCGCCTAGGGTTGGGGGGGGGACCCTAAAGGGTGCACCCCCTTGGCTTGGGGGGGGCAAGCCTCCCCCTTTTGGCCGCCGCTCCCCCTCTAGATCCATCTGGAGGGGGACGACCCCCTCTCCCTTGCCCCTATAAATAGAGGGGAGGTGGGAGAGCTACCGCACCCTTCCCCTGGCGCAGCCCTCCCCCTCTCCAACACCATCTCCTCCTTCGTAGTGCTTGGCAAAGCCCTGCCGGAGGAACTGCAAGCTCCACCACCACGCCGTCGCGCTGCCGTAGCTCTCCCTCAACTTCTCCTCTCCCCTTGCTGGATCAAGAAGGAGGATACGTCCCTAGGCTGTATGTGTGTTGAACGCGGAGGCGCCATCCATTTCGCGTTAGATCGGATCTTCCGCGATTTCAATCGCCGTGAGTACGACTCCCTCATCCGCATTCTAGTGACGCTTCCGCGTAGCGATCTTCAAAGGTATGAAGATGCTCATCCTCTCCCTCTCTTGTTGCTAGAATCTCCATAGATTGATCTTGGTGATGCGTAGAAAATTTTGAATTATTGCTACGTTCCCCAACACAAGTCTCGGCTGTTCTCAAATGATCAGCCTCGTAAGTATCAAGTCCTCAATACTCCGCTACAAAAACTAGCGGCAGCCACTCGGATCATGGATTCCAAGCTGGAGAGGGGATTTGATACGTCTCCAATGTATCAACAATTTTTGATTGTTCCATGCTATTATATTATCCATCTTGGACATTTTATATGTATTTATGTGCTATTTTATATGATTTTTTGGGACTAACCTATTAACCTAGAGCCTAGTGCCAGTTTCTGTTTTTTCCTTGTTTTTGAGTTTTACAGAAAAGGAATATCAAACGGAGTCCAATTGACCTAAAAATTCATGGAGATTGTTTTTGGATCAGAAGAAGCCCAGGGAGCATCAAAGATGGACTAGAAGAGTCCTGAGGCCACCACGAGGGTGGAGGGCGCGCCCTACCCCCTAGGCACGCCCCTACCTCGTGCTTCCTCGTGGACCCCCTGACTTGTTCCCGACGCCAACACCTCTTATATATCCCCAAACTTCCAGAACAGAAAGAAGATCGGGAGTTCCACTGCAGCAAGCCTCTGTAGCCACCAAAACCAATCGGGACCCTGTTCCGGCACCCTGCCGGAGGGGGGATCCATCACCGGTGGCCATCTTCATCATCCCGGCGCTCTCCATGACAAGGAGGGAGTAGTTCACCCTCGGGGCTGAGGGTATGTACCAGTAGCCGTGTGTTTGATCTCTCTCTCTCTCTCTCGTGCTCTTGATATGGCACGATCTTGATGTATCGCAAGCTTTGCTATTATAGTTGGATCATATAATGTTTCTCCCCCTCTACCTTCTTGTAATGGATTGAGTTTTCCCTTTGAAGTTATCTTATCAGATTGAGTCTTTAAGGATTTGGGAACACTTGATGTATGTCTTGCATGTGCTTATCTGTTGTGACAATGGGATATTCACGTGATCTAGGTGATCAACTTGCGGGTTCAGTGACCTTGTGAACTTATGCATATAGGTTGGCACACGTTTTCATCTTGACTCTCCGGTAGAAACTTTGGGGCACTCTTTGAAGTTCTTTGTGTTGGCTTGAATAGATGAATCTAAGATTGTGTGATGCATATCGTACAATCAAACCCGCAGATACTTGTGGAGACATTAGAGTATCCAGGTGACATTAGGGTTTCGGTTGATGTGTGTCTTAAGGTGTTATTTTACTACAAACTCTAGGGCTGTTTGTGACACTTATAGGAATATCCCAATGGATTGATCGGAAAGAATAACTTTAAGGTGGTTTCGTACCCTACAATAATCTCTTCGTTTGTTCTCCACTATTAGTGACTTTGGAGTGACTCTTTGTTGCATGTTGAGGGATTATTATATGATCTAATTATGTTATCATTGTTGAGAGAACTTGCACTAGTGAAAGTATGAACCCTAGGCCTTGTTTTGAAGCATTGCAATACCGTTTTCGCTCACTTTTGTTACTTGCTACCTTGCTGTTTTTATATTTTCAGATTACAAAAACCTATATCTACCATTGTCGATGCGAGGACGACACCTATGGGATCACGAGAATCCCTACTACGGTTGCGGGGCACGGGATTGTGAGAAGGGCGGATCAAACAAATAGCACACGGGTCCTTTTATCTAGGTTCGGGCCGCGAGGATGCGTAAAACCCTACTCCTGCCTTGGTGGTTTGTTTATCTGTGCTCTTCAGCTAGCACTGGGCGTGAGGAGCTCCAAAAAGCCGAATCTCCCTCCTGGTCACCTTGGGCCTCCTTTTATAGGGAAAGGGGTTGCCATAGTGGCACACAGGAGGTGGAAAGGGCACAGTGATACGAGTTTATCCTTCGCATTACATGACAAGGCGCATTTAATGTGTCGTGCTTAGGTGTCCCTGCTTTATCGGGGGCGAGGGAGAGCCCAGTCTCGTCCGTCCCTGATCCCTTTCGCGTCGACACGCGCCCTGGCCAGCGGTGCCCGTGGTGCCATGTAGGCAGGCAGGTAGCTGAGGTGGCGCAGCGGTGGGTCTCCACGAGGATCCGCTTGCCGCCACGCAGGTGCCTGCCCAGCTGGTTGGGTCGGCGGCTACATGCGAACAGTGGTAGAGGTTGGATTTGGCGTGGGCCGGATGGTGTCCCTACGGGTGTCCTTGGCAAGGGCCTCGCCGTAGCCCCGACAAGGGTCTTGCCGTGGCGCCTGCTGTTTTCCCCGGCAAGGCTCTTGCCGGGGGCCTTGTGGCCCTCCTTGGCTGGGATCCCGCCAAGGGTCGTCATCTTCTATAGTGTGTATCTGATCTTGAATGTCTTCACAAAGATCTGCATGCCACCACGGGGATGTCTCCCGAATCCTTGCCCCACGGGGGCAGTGGACTCAAGGGTGATTCGCTCCGTAGGTGTGGGGCGAGCTGCCACGGCAAGGGTCTTGCCGGGTTTGCTAAAACCGCCCCCCGACAAGGATCTTGTCGGGGGGGGGGGGTCCGCTTCATCCCCTTTGCTCTTTTTGGTCTTGGTCTTGGCGTCGTTCTGCTCCTTTCGAGTTTCGGCCTTACCTTGGCTCACCCCCCTCGCCTTGCTCGGTGCGATGGTGTCCGTGGCTCGGACTGCCCGTGCACAGTTATAGGGGTACAAAAAGTGTACCCCTCTTTTTGTACACCGACAGGAGCCCCGGGGCTTGGGCCACACATAAGCGTAATCGCGTCGTTGGGCTAGGCCCAAAAAACAGTGCGCGGGCAGGCGGGGTAGTTTTTACCGCGGTAAGTTTCTTCCGCGCTGCGCTTCCCATGCCTCCCGTGCGTGGCTCGACGTGGGGAGGCGTGCGTGACGTGGGCCGCATGCGTGGGGCTGAGCTCTGCGTGCCTGCATCACGTTGCAGTTAATGTGAAAGGAGGTGGCCCGCGTTTTCCCCCATAAGAAGGAATAACCATCGGCGCGCTGCTCACTTGCTCCTCTTCTCTCATACCTTTTTCAACCTCAGAGCCGCCGTTTCCTCTCTTCCTTCCCTCGTAAGCTTTCGCCGCCTCCCGCCGTTGCTGTTTCTCCACCCCTATTCCTCAATCCTCTAGACTTCTTGGCCGCCATGGCGCCCAAATCCGTCAAGGGCAAGGGGGTGGCTAAGAGCTCCGGGACCGTGGAGCCGCCGAAGAGTGCGCTGTCGGGGGACTGGACGAAGTCCGCCTTCTTTCTCCCCTCATCGATTGGTGTTCATGAGCTCCGGGCCTCCTTCAAGCCCTTATGGGGAGTGAAGACGGGGGGAGAGAGTTCGGGGAATCCGGCGACGCGCGTCATTCCTGCCGCTTGCACCGATCCTGCTCCAAATCGGTATCCCTTTTTTGTCGATTACTTTTCCTGCGGGCTATGCCCCCCTTTTTCTGATTTCTTCTGCGACATCATGCACACCTTCGGCTTTCATCTCTTGGACTTTACTCCGAATGCGGTGGCCTGCCTGGCTCTCTTCGCGCATCTTTGCGAGGGCTTTGCCGGAGTAGAGCCCAATACGACACTCTTCCGCCATTATTTCTCCCCTCGAATCCAGTCCGGAGGCGCCGTCTCCGGATGCGTTGCCTGGATCCCAAGATCCAAGGGGGCATACCCGGATGGAGCCATGAAGGAGAGGTGGGATGAATGGCGTGGCCGGTGGTGCTGGATTGAAGACGAAGACCCGCCGAAATTCTACAAGGTCCGTCGAGTGCCACCGGTTCGCGGCAGCGATTGGGGTGATGTTGATTTCACCGACGAGAGGCTGACTGTCGCCACCACCAGGATCCTTCGGCTGACCCGGGCTGGGCTCACTCTAGAGATGATCGGGGCGGACTTCATTCGCCGCCGGATCGCCCCGTTGCATAATAAGGGGAGGCCGGCCTGGCTTTTTACAAACCCGACTGATATTATGCGGCTCCGCCCTGGCCTCGACCACAACTTCTCGGTGATGGCGCATGCCCACTTCTGTCAGCGGCTCTTCCAGCTTGGCGTGGGTTGCGACGGCGAGGTTGAACAGACCGGCAAGGCCGCAAGAGCTGCCGCGAAGGTCGGCAAGGCCGTCAGGGGGTCGTTCTTCTAGTTGCCGGTGGGGGTGGTCCCGTTGTGCAATAACTCACGTCGGTCCGAGATCATTGCTATGATGCCGGACTGCAACACACACGGCTCTGTCCCGAGCTGGAAGGAGCCGACGGACGCAGATGTGCAGCAATTCTTCGACTCCTTGACCGAGGTATACGTCGATGCTGACGCTGAGCGGCGGCTTGTCATGGACACCACCCAGGCGGAGCTGGACTACATCGCCACTAGGGCGAGGGAGGCACAGCTTGCCACGGAGGCTGGCAGTGCCGGGGGCGTGGAAAACAAGGCCGCGACAGCTGCGGAGGAGGAGCAGCTCACCCTGTGGGCGGCGGCCACCGGGGAGGTCAGCAACACCGATGCTGGAGCTCCGCTTGTCGAGGATGCGGCCGACGAGTCATCGTCGGAGGAGGACGTGGCGGCGGGCTCGACACCAACTAGGGGAAGAGGGCGAGTCCTGCGGCGAGCTAGCTCTGGCGAGCCGGCTCGGCCCGGCAGGGCTACGCGGCCTCAATTGACCCTGGAGGGGTCCGGGCGCCACACGAGGGCCACGGCAGCGAAGGGGATGACAAAGGCCGCTGAGAAGAAGAAGGCGACGGCCCCTTCCCCATCCGGGTGCGCACGAACCCCGCCGCTTTCTTCGCCTCCCCCGGCAGGCATCGACTCGGATGATGACGTGGAGCTCCCTTTTGATCTCGGGCCTCTCAGTCCAGAGAGGAAAAGGAAACTGGTGGACGAGGAGGAGACGGATGATGAGTAAGTACTCTGTTCCTTACTGTCATTTCTACTTCCCCGAATTGAGTCACTTGTCTCGATCCATTTCTGCTTTTGCAGGGAGACAGAGACGTTAGCCCAGAGGGTGAAGAGGGCGAGGACCCTGGTGAGCAGTCAGTCCCTGGCTGGGGCGTCAGGGACACCGCTGGTGGTGCTGAGCAGTCCAGACAACAGCCCCCGGCGCAGCCCCTGACGTAAGTTCGTCACTCTCTTCTTACTCGACATGTGGTAGGTGCTCGATGCCATGACGCTGATCTTGCCGGGTTTGTAGGAGGGGAGCGGCAGCAGGAGGAGCCGCAGAGGGCTACTCCCAACACACCACCCCCGTCGACTACGCTGCCGCGGGGGGCGTCCCCGGCAAGGGCACCAGACGCGGAGCCCACACCCATGGAGGAGGAGGGGAACTTGGGCGCTGGTGATCCTGTCACTGCGCCAGATGCTCGCGGAGAGGGGACTTCTGCCCCACAGTCTAGCACTGGTGAGTCGTCCGTGCTTCGTCTCTGTTTTCCCTTTATCCTTTTCTTGGCTTCATCGCCCCCATTGCTGCTCAGGCCCTCCTCCAACAGACTTGGAGGACGCGGACACTGTTGTTGGAGGGACTGCTGAGGAAGCCGCGGCGGAGGCCAGCAGGATTGCCGCCGAGGAGGCCGCCAAAGATGCCGACGAGGCCGCCGCTGACGAGGCCGCCAAGGGTGCCGCCGAGGACGCCGCTGCGGGAGCCGCCAAGGCGTCCGGCGAGGCCCCTGCCGAGGGCGCCAGCAGCGAGCCCGCTGGCGAGGCTGGCAAGGCCTCCGCCGAGGAGGCGGTGGCGGATGACCAGCCTCCCTCCTCCTCAACCTCGGGCCCCGGCAGATATCTGAAGGTGGGCGACGGTCTGTTCGTCCATCTTCCGGGGGCGTCAAGCCGAGCGCCCGCCGAAGGGGAGGCTTTTGATGGCGAGGTGCTTGCCGCCATCGGGCTTGAGGTGGTTGACAAGCCGGGCGTTGGCGGCGATGGTTCCATAGAAGAGCAGCTTTTCCGTGCCATGGGGGCCGACTTCCGGAAGCTCCAAGTGCTCTAGCGCGCCCGCCTGGACAAGGTCAAGTCCAGGATGGCGGCGGTGGACAACGCTGAGGTGGACTTCAAGGCGCGCGTCGCTGAGACGCAGACCTGGTTCCACCGGACCCGCGAGGAGCAGAGGGCCTTTCAGGAGGAATTGGCCAAGCGCGATGTGGAGCTTACCATGAAAATGGCCGACATTGAGAAGGACCAGGAAAAGGCGGCGAACCTGGCTGCCGCGGCCGAAGCCGCCCGGAACCAGCATCAAGCCGCCCTGGATTCCCAGGAAGAGGACCTCTTCGCGCGTGAGGCGAAGCTTATCACAACGCTCTGTGGCAAGGATGAGGAGCTCGAGGCCCTTGTCGTGCGTCAAACCCGCGAGCTGGAGCAGAGGCACAAGGAGGCACTCGATGCCCAAGCTCTGGCCCACGCCGGCAAGGTGAAGGAACTGGAAGCAGGGCGGGATGTTCTGAAGGAGCAGGCCCTCAGGCTGTCCGGCGAGAAGGACACGCTCAACCGCGCCTTGGTAGAGGCGCAAGGAGCAGTCATCAGCAGGACTGGGGAGCTCTCCGACGCGCGGAACTCCATCAGAGACCTCAAGCTGAAGCTGGAGGGCCTCGAGAAGATGCTGTCGGAGAGCAGGGCTCGAGAGGAGACCTTGACCAGGAGCCTCGAGGAGGAGAAGCAGCCGCGGGCAAACGAGGCCGCCTCCCACCAGGAATATGTGGTGGGCGAGAACAGGTGGATCAGCCATCTGGAGGTCGTCGCCGGCAGGGTCACCTTGCAATTGGCCACCATGGGGATGCCAAATGTGAGGTACGCCCCTGAGCGCAGCGGGACCATCAACGCCAAGCTGACCCAGTTCTTTGAGGGCGTCCTTGGAGCCTTGGGCTATCTTCACTCCAACAGGACGGCCACGCTGGCCGAGGAGGCCCGGCGACTTTGCCGGAGGGTCGTGACCAAGGTCCTCACCAAGGTGGTGCACTGGAATCCCGACCTTGACTTCGCGGCCTCGATGAAGAGCTTGCCGGATGGTGTCGACCTCACGGTGCTCAAAGAGCGCATCAAGCCCATCACCAACGGCATCGACGAAATCAAGAGGGTGGAAGGCCAGCGCCGGGATTAAGCATCCCGTTCCTCTTCGCCGCTGCGGGTTCCCGATCAAGACAGATTTTATCTTTAGTTAGAACCGCAGCTATGACGTGATGTAATATAACTTTGAAGTACTCTTAACTTTCATGCATGTTATTTCCCCGTTCAATTCCTCTTTGTATGTGCGCCCCTCGTCAATCGGGTAGGCTTGCCGGCGCGGAAGCCCTTAGCGGCGTTTTGGGGACGGATCCCCAAGGCCTGCCGGGTGCACGTGCTACCGGACGAGCCACCTCTCCGTTCCAAACGCGGCCGCTCGAACTGTCGAGCTTGACTCGAGTCAGAATCGAGGGTGTTGTTGGTTGTGGAAGGTTACTCTGCCACTCTCGACGTAGCCACTTGAGCTGTTGAGCGGACTCGAAACAGGGCAAGGGCGTTGCCGATCGAGGGAGGGCCCCCTGGCGTGCAGATTCCTCATACAAAGACGTGACATCTCCGGGGGGAAATAACATCAAATAAGAAGGGTTGTACGAATAAGGGTTCAGTGCAACTTATCTTCTGTTTGCGGTCGCTCGAGCGTCGATCTTCTGGCCTCCTTTCTCCTCCAAGGGCCATGAAGGTGAGGGAGTGCCGGGCTAACTGCTAGAGCCGATTCTCACAACCGTCTACCCCTACCTGGTGCGCCAAAGATGTCGGTGCAAGGACGACACCTATGGGATCACGAGAATCCCTACTACGGTTGCGGGACGCGGGATTGTGAGAAGGGCGGATCAAACAGATAGCACACGGGTCCTTTTATCCAGGTTCGGGCCGCGAGGATGCGTAAAACCCTACTCCTGCCTTGGTGGTTTGTTTATTTGTGTTCTTCAGCTAGCACTGGGGCGTGAGGAGCTCCAAAGAGCCGAATCCCCTTCCTGGTCGCCTTGGGCCTCCTTTTATAGGGAAAGGGGTTGCCACAGTGGCACACAGGAGGTGGAAAGGGCACATTGATACGAGTTTATCCTTCGCATTACATGACAAGGTGCATTTAATGCGTCGTGCTTAGGTGTTCCTGCTTTATCGGGGGTGGGGGAGAGCCCAGTCTCGTCCGTTGCCGATCCCTTTCACGTCGACACGCGCCCTGGCCAGCGGTGCTCGTGGTGCCATGTAGGCAGGCAGGTAGCTGAGGTGGCACAGCGGTGGGTCTCCACGAGGATCCGCTTGCCGCCACGCAGGTGCCTGCCCAGCTGGTTGGGTCGGTGGCTGCATGCGAACGGTCGTAGAGGTTAGATTTGGCGTGGGCCGGATGGTGGCCCTACGGGTGTCCTTGGCAAGGGCCTCGCCGTAGCCCCGGCAAGGGTCTTGCCGTGGCGCCTGCTGTTTTCCCCGGCAAGGCTCTTGCTAGGGGCCTTGTGGCCCTCCTTGGCTGGGATCCTGCCAAGGGTCGTCATCTTCTATAGTGTGTATCTGATCTTGAATGTCTTCACAAAGATCTGCATGCCACCACGGTGATGTCTCCCGAATCCTTGCCCCACGGGGGCAGTGGACTCAAGGGTGATTCGCTCCATAGGTGTGGGGTGAGCTGCCACGGCAAGGGTCTTGCCGGGTTTGCTAAAACCGCCCCCGGCAAGGATCATGCCGGGGGGGGGGGGTCCGCTTCGTCCCCTTTGCTCTTTGTGGTCTTGGTCTTGGCGTCGTTCTGCTCCTTTCGAGTTTCGGCCTTACCTTGGCTCACCCCCCTCGCCTTGCTCGGTGCGGTGGCGTCCGTGGCTCGGACTTCCCGTGCATAGTTATAGGGGTACAAAAAGTGTACCCCTCTTTTTGTACACCGACAACCATCCATATTACACTTTTAACACCATCTCTTCACCAAACTAGCGCACCTATACGATTTACCATTGTCTTGGGTGTGTTGGGGACACAAGAGACTCTTTTTTATTTGGTTGCAGGGTTGTTTGAGAGAGATCATCTTCATCCTACGCCTCCCACGGATTGATAAACCTTAGGTCATCCACCTGAGGGAAATTTGCTATTGTCCTACAAACCTCTGCACTTGGAGGCCCAACAACGTCTACAAGAATAAGGTTGCATAGTAGACATCAAGCTCTTTTCTGGCGCTGTTGTCGGGGAGGTGAGTGCATGAAGGTATATCTTTAGATCTTGCAATCAAATCTTTTAGTTTCTTGTTTTACCACTAGTTTAGTGTCACGCCCAATATGGGACCTCTCCTAAAGGAACTCGAAGGCCCCACCAAGGATAGAAGCGCATATTGGAGATGCTTTTGCAAGGTGGATATCATTACATCGTACCATTACCTAAAAGTTGGGGATACATACAAGAGGCATACAATGCCACATGAATACAACAACATCATACATAAAAGCAACATCCGACTACAGATGAAACACAAACAGAAACTCGAACAACATCCACCCTGCTAGCCCAGGCTACCGACCAAGAACCTATCCCCTGAACGAAAGAGAAGCAGAAGAAGAACTCCAAAACAAGTAAACATTGCTCTCGCGTCATGATCATCGCATTACCTGTACCTGCAACTATTGTTGTAGTAATCTGTGAGCCACGAGGACTCAGCAATCCCATTTCCATGGGTATCAAGACTAGCAAAGCTTAAAGGTGTGGAATGGATAAGTGGTGGAGTTGCAGCACCAATTAAGCATGATATGGTGGCTAACTTACGAATACAAGAATAATATGAGAAGCTACGCAAACGATCGCAAACTAGTAATGATCAAGAAGTGATCCTGAAACTACTTACTTTCATACATAACCCAAACCGTGTTCACTTCCCGGACTCCACCGAAAAGAGACCATCACGACTACACGCGCGGTTGATGCGTTTTAATTAAGTCAAGAGTCAAGTTCTCTACAACTAGATATAACAAATTCCCATCTGCCTCATAACCACGGGCACGGCTCTCGAAAATTGATAACCTATAGGGGTGTCCCAACTTAGCCCATCACAATCTCTCACGATCAACGAAGGATATTCCTTCTCCCGAAACGACCCGATCAGTCTCGGAATCCCGGTTACAAGACATTTCGATAATGGTAAAACTAGACCAGCAAGACCGCCCGACTGTGCCGACAAATCCCGACAGGAGCTGCACATATCTCGTTCTTAGGGCACTCCGGATGAGACATCCTATGAGTAAAACCAACCCTCAAGTTTCCCTTCCCCGAGGTGGCCCCACAGTCTACTCGATTCGAACCAACACTTAGAGAAGCACTGGCCCGGGGGAGGGGGGGGGGGTAAAATAAAGATGACCCTCGGGATCGCAAAAACCCAAGGGAAAGGTAATAGGTTGTTAGTCAAATGTAAAACCAAGGTTGGGCCTTGCTGGAGGAGTTTTATTCAAAGCAAACTGTCAAGGGGGTCCCATAACCCCGACCGCGTAAGGAACGCAAAATAAAGGAATATAACACCGGTATGACGGAAAACTAAGGCGGCAAGGGTGGAACAAAACACTAGGCATAAGGCCGAGCCTTCTATCCTTACCAGGTATATAGATGCATTAATTAAAAATAAGAGATATTGTGATATCCCAACATAGTCATGTTCCAACATGGAGCAATCTTCAACTTCACCTGCAACTAACAACGCTATAAGATGGGCTAAGCAAAGCGGTAACATAGCCAAACAACGATTTGCTAGGAAGGGTAAAAAACTTTAGAGGCTGACATGGCAATTTGGGAGGCTTGATAAACAAGTGGTAGGAAGCGCGACATAGCGATAGCATCAAAACAGCTAGCATAGCAATGCTAGTAGTGAGATCCAGGGTAACGGTCATCTTGACTGAAATCCTGCTATGAAGAAGAACGAGTCCATGAAGAAGATGAACCAGCGAAGACGAACCAAGCGTAGACGAACGAATCCTCACGATCGCAACGAAACAGGAACAACCGAAAAGAAGCAAACAACACGGTAAACACACAACACATAAACATGACATGATGCCCAACCAAGTATGATGCATGACAAAGGCTATATGATGCTACTCATGGCAAGAGATGATGCACACAAGAACAACACATCAAAGCAAGTTTAAATGAGGTCGGAACAACATATGACAAATCCTGTAAGTCCTCACATGCAAATTTCAAAATTGGTCCAGATCTGAATAAACCTTATGTTCAATTTGTTAAACAGCAAGTTAAGATGCACCAAGATGATCTACGCGAAAATCTAGTCTAGTTACATAGAAAGTTCATTTAATTCGGAGCTACGGCCTAGAAGATATGAGCAAAACAAGTTAAACATGGCATTGATGCAAAATGCATTCAAACATCAAGCAAACACACCCAAAATAAGGATTCAACATGACATGATGAAACCACATGAAATTCTAAGCAAGTTTCATATAGAGCATGCTCAAAACGGAGCAACGATGCAATACAGACACTCCAAACAAGATTATAACAACAATCTGCCCAAAACAGCAACTAGGCACTTTGCAACCATCAAAACAACATGCTAAAAAAATCATATGAGCATAAACTTGGCACACACTTCATATACAGATAACAAACTTCAAATTTTATTTAAAGTTCAGGTTCATAGGCATCAAGATTAAACCAATATGATCAATGCAAAATGCAACTTTATAACACATGAGCATATAAATGAGCACGGTTAATATGATGGCATGTTGGAGGCATGAAACAAAGATGCTAAAGCAACTATAAATAGCAACCAAGGGCATGGCATCAAAGTAAACATAACAAAGAGCAAATAACATCCTGCTATCATATACATATGGCTCATGGATTAGTAGGAACCAATAAGACAAGATTGAATGTTGAAACAGTTTTAGCAAGTGTAAAACAACAACATTATGATAGCATGTTTGCAAGCATGGAACAGAGGCATATGAAGTCCACAATTATCGAACATGGCATGTGAACAGAGTATTCATAGCATACTTCAAAACATGTAATTGGAGAATCTCCCAAAAGAGGCATGGATCAATCAATAACAAGCTCACAACAAGGCATCATGAAGTTAACAGAAAGCTGGAACAACTAGGCATGTTCATGGCAATGCAAACATATACTACAAGACATATATAGGGCACCAAATGGCATGGCATGATAGATCATCACATGGACATCAAAACGTGTCAACTAGGTATCTCTAGATTACACATGGATTAATTGGTAGTATCAAGCAAACATGGCATAATGATATAACGGAAACAGACTTGACTCTCTATATGTCTATATCAAATGTGGTACTTAGTACTCACTCTCTACATGTCATCCCAGTCTTGGTACTCTTGTAGTTTCTTTTGTTTGCTCTGGCTAGTAAGTGTATCTGTGTTATCTAACCTTATTTTCACAGGTTCATTTCATCCTAAGCCAACTCAAGACCACAAGGTAAGTATATGCATCACAGTCATGTGTATGAGGAATTCTTGCCGATGTACATATTGTTTGCAAGAAGGACTCATGAGCATGAAGGTACATTTCCCACATACACATTTGTTGCTATCTTTTGCTCTGATGCATATGACCAAGATACATGTAACACATTGCTTACTCTGTCATGTTCATGCATTCACATGCTCCTATATTCTATATTCACATGATTGCATACATGTAGGGGGAGCCTATGCACGTTACATGTCTTTCAAAAGCTTTACTTGCTATTCTCTATATCTTTATCTAAAGCTTTGATGTATGTTGTCATCAATTACTAAAAAGGGGGAGATTGAAAGCACAAGTGCTCCCTGGGTGGTTTTGGTAATTAATGTCAACATATCTATTGTTGGACTAACACTTTTACCGAGTATATTTCAGACAAGTTCAACAATGGGGTGGCATGGACTAAAGGATGTGGAACCCCTTCAAGATGCTAAGGACAAAGGATTGGCTCAAGCTCCAAGCCCAGGACTCTACACTTTCTATTTTAGTGATCCAAGATCACATTGAGTCTATAGGAAAAGCCAATAATATCAAGAGGGGATGAGGTGTTGCTTAATGGCTTGCTTGCTCAAAGTGCTTAGTGATATTCTCCAAAGCCCCCAACTACTTTCTCACATCCACATATGTCCTAAACCAAAAGTCTAACTCGGCCCACCGATTCTTTCTATCCGGCGCCACCGAGTTCAGATGTCATAGCCACTTCCACAAACCCTAGGCAAATCGGTCTCACCGATAGGGATCTCGGTCTCACCAAGATGGGATTGTAATCTCTCTGTGTATGTCCATTACCAAAATCGGTCTCACCGAGTTTGAGCAATTGGTACTACCGAGATTACAATGCAAACTCTCTGGTTAGCTTATTACCAAAATTGGTCCCACTGAGTTTGTGTAATCGGTCTCACCGAGTTTGCCTGACCAACTCTCTGGTTAGCTTATTACCAAAATCGGTCCCACCGAGTTTGTGTAATCGGTCTCACCGAGATTACGTTATGCCCTAACCCTAACCATATCGGTCCTACCGAGTTGCATGTCGGTCCCACCGAAAATCCTAACGGTCACTAGGTTTACTAAATCGGTCAGACCGAGTTTGTTGATTCGTTCCTACCAAGATTGGTAAATTGTGTGTAACGGTTAGATTTTGTGTGGAGGCTATATATACCCCTCCACCTCCTCTTCATTCATGGAGAGAGCCATCAGAACAAACCTACACTTCCAACTTACCATTTCTGAGAGAGAACCACCTACTCATGTGTTGAGGCCAAGACACTCCATTCCTACCATATGAATCTTCATCTCTAGCCTTCCCCAAGTTGCTTTCCACTCAAATCTTCTTTCCACCAAATCCAAATCCTGTGAGAGAGAGTTGAGTGTTGGGGAGACTATCATTTTAAGCACAAGAGCAAGGAGTTCATCATCAACACACCATTTGTTACTTCTTGGAGAGTGGTGTCTCCTAGATTGGCTAGGTGTCACTTGGGAGCCTCCGACAAGATTGTGGATTCGAACCAAGGAGTTTGTAAGGGCAAGGAGATCGCCTACTTCGTGAAGATCTACCGCTAGTGAGGCAAGTCCTTCGTGGGCGACGGCCATGGTGGGATAGACAAGGTTGCTTCTTCGTGGACCCTTCGTGGGTGGAGCCCTCCGTGGACTCGCGCAACCGTTACCCTTCGTGGGTTGAAGTCTCCATCAACGTGGATGTACGATAGCACCACCTATTGGAACCATGACAAAAACATCCGTGTCTCCAATTGCGTTTGAATCCTCCAAACCCTTCCCTTTACATTCTTGCAAGTTGCATACTTTACTTTCTGCTGCTCATATACTCTTTATATGCTTGCTTGTTATGTATTGTGAGTGTTAAACTTGTGCCTAAACTCCACTTAAACTTAAAGAAGTTAAAAACTACAACTTTTGGTACTTAGTGTCTAATCACCTCCCTCTAGACACCTCTTCTCGATCCTTTCACGCGCCGATGTCGAGCATGCCGCCGACCAAGAAAAACGCGCGGCCGTCCTCCTCCATGAACAGCAAGAATCATGGCTCCGACAGTGGTACTTGCAGCTGGAGCACCTTGCCATACTGGATCCTGTGCACGTGCATGGGATGCATGGTGCTGATGTGGTGGTAGAGCGCCGGCGGCGGGCCTTCGTAGCCGCAGACGGGCACGGGGCATTTGCTGGGCGCGAGCGGACACACGCTCTGGTGATCGGAGAGCTTGTGGTAAGTGACGTAGAGCCCACAACCTTCATGCGGGCACTCCACCCTCACAGACGAAAGGACAGAGTCCACCGCTGTGTTCCGCACGTCAAAGCCACCGCTGCACTCGTACTTCTGGCACTACCGCTGGTTCGTGGGGCGCTCGACGCGGCAGTCCGCGCAGGCCAGGTGCCCTCCCTTGCACTATTGAAATCAATCGAACAACACATCAATCAAGAAACCTGCACCTTGCTCAATCAGCCGAACGAACAAGGTGTATTCGAACCTCATACACTGGAGGCGTCAAGGGGCGGAGGCACAAGGGGCAGTGGAGCACGGTGAGGTCCATCGAGACCTTAGAGAGATCCATCGTTGGGTCCTGTTTGGTCTGCATGATCTCGCCCTCCTCGTGCACAACCATCTCTCGACTTGGGCCGGGGCATTACAAAGCTTTACCATCACATATTTTATACTACTTCAGGGTGCATTAAATCAACACATGCAAGTATCAAAAGGAGAGTCACGGCATGCATGCATGCGTTGTAATTAATGCATCGGTAAATGCAAATTATTGAAATATATCGAGTGAAGTGCTTTGATGTGTCGCGTCAACTCGTACATCAACAAGACGTTTGATTATCCTCTCCCTCGCGGACTTAACTGCACCTGCCTTTGGCTGTATGACAGGTTGGCCACACACCTGTCGGGCCCACCTGTCATACACGCAAAGGGAGGAGCGTCCCTCCCTGGTCCATGAGCGTGGTGGCTGGCAAGACTAGGAGAAGATTTCGCTACACGCTCTCCTTCCCGCATGCGGTGGATATGCAGCAGTTCAATCAGTGTCAGATGGCCAGAAGCGTATTGTAGTACTCCTCCAGTGCAGTAGTACTCCATCATTGTTCGACTTCCCAAAGAGGCGAAGAGCCAAGCGCAGCCCGGACGCTCGTGTGACAATTTCATGTGTAGAGTAGTCTAGGATAGCATGTACCGTGCTTGTAAGCTTAAAATCGTTGGGGTCGGCTCCATGCTATGTGGCCGTCTCGAAGTTTAAAAAAATATTAAAATAGTCTTCTGACCCTACCTATCACCCTGGTGATTGTAGTTTGCACACTCATCTGGTCAAGACATGAATATATATTTTAATTTGTTTTTTTCGAAAAGGGGGAACTCCCCGGCCTCTGCATCAGAACGATGCATACGTCCACATATATTTCAATTTGTGGTGGGTAAATGTTAGAGGTTGCAGCAAATATATTGTACAATGCGGGTCTTTCAACCAAGTTTAGAGGCAAGCATGTGGGGCCAGTGCTATGATGTGTCGCATCAACTCGTACAACGAGGAGAAGTGTGATTTTACTACTACATGCCTTCTCCCTCGCCCATGCGCGCGGTTGCTCACAAACGAGGACATGCTTTTGCTTAGTAGTACTTCTACAACAAGCTATCCGCCCCGCGGTGGACGGACATGCAGCAGTGGATTCGACACTAGCCTTGTTTGGATCCAGAGGTTGGAGTTAGTTTGGGTTAGTTTGGACTCAACTAACCCAAAAATATCCAAACAGGAGGGTTAGTTTGGGTTTGATGCATCTAACCCATCCAAAAAATCTAACCCACTCAAGAGGTGCTTATTTGGGTTAGTTCTTCTCGGGATCACTAAAAAAACATAATTTTCTGTCGCTCTTCCCTCGATAGATCCCTTCCCACTTCCTCGAAGCTTCTCATCCTCTCCCTCCCTCCCTCTCGCACCGCCCGTGAAGGCGCCTCGCCGTATCCATGCTCCATCTAACCCTGCCATCGAAACACCTGTTTGGCTAGAGTTAGTTTAGGGTTAGTTTAGGGTTAGAATCTAACTCTAACCTCTAACTAAGTTAGAGTATCCAAACAGGGCCACTGTAGAAGCAGTAGTAGTAACATCATTGTTCTTCTTCTCGAAGAGGCGAAGAGCCAAGCGCAAACCAAATGTTGCAGTTGCAAACATTGGAGCACGCATATAGCCAGGCTCTTACATGAGATAAAATTTCTATGTGAGCTCACTATTGTACTAGTACGTACAACTACTTGCTAGTATGGCCCTGTAAACCAGAAAGGAGTATTTGCCCTTCTAGAGATTTCAACAAGTGACTAGACTACACCAAGACAGAGTACATATGGAGCAAAATGAGTGAATCTGCACCATAAATAAATACGTATCGTTTTCCTATCCGAGGTGCACAATATTGAGTATACTGACTAGTCTCTTTTTGACACGCATTTACGTTTTTTTTGACACAGTACAGACGCAAGCGCTCATATACATGCGCATACACTCACCCCTCTGAACGCACACATGCACGGCACTATCATCTTGAAATTTACGAAGTCACCATAGGCACCTCGTCGTCGATGGGTCCATAGGTGCTTGAATGCCAAGGAGGGAGAGGGTAGCGGTTCCCGAGACAATGAACAGTCAATGATGCATCCTCAATTACATGTAGAGGGATTAATTGGAGAAGCAGAATAGAGCCAGCATGATGTGAATGCAACAGAGTTTGGACTCTCATATAATAAAGGCGCCCCACCACTCCAATCCATCTACTCCCAAGTCTCTGTGCAACACTGCTCACTCCAATCCAAGACCAAGTGACCAGAAGCCACAAGCACCTATGGAGGTGATGGACCCGAGCGGCAGTCGGCTGTGCCAAATCATCCAAGGCGCCGGCCTGCGGTGCCGCACCACGTAGCTTTTCCAGACGGTGCTAGCGACCGCAGGCATCGTAGCCCTTGCCGACGCTGGCTTTGCCTCTCGCATGGACGACATGATGGTCAACTCCTTCCGCAAGTTTACCGCCATCAAGAAGCGCGCGGACGACCTTGTCGTACTGCTCCAGCCCGCGCGCCCAGGCTCCTCATTGCCTGCCACCCTCATCGGCCTCCATGGTGACGAACTCTTTCAAGCCCTGGTGGCCCTGCAGGTGCCGGAGGTCGCGACGAAGAATGTGCACCTCGAGGCCGCGCTCGCCACGCAGCGCCTTGCCATGCAAGAAACCGTCGACCTGCACATCCATGTCTACGAGGAAATAGTCTACATAGGCCACTACAAGGCAAGCGAGGACAGAAAGATGTTGGCCTTCTTCCAGCGGCTGGAATCTTTGGACACCATTGTTTAGAAGCACGTTGACCTGGCCACGAAAGCTGCTGCTACTTAGGCGCCGTTCGGGGGGCCGGCGCCCTGAGTCGAGGAGGTGGACGTCGTTGATGGATGCATCTCTTCTTCTTGCCTCCTGTAACTAGCACTGCATTGCCTCATGGCCTTAATGTTTTATTAGTATAGTACTCCCTCCGTTCCCAAATATAAGTCTTTCTAAAGATTCCAGCAAGTGACTACTACATACGGAGCAAAATGAGTGAATCTACACTCTAAACTATGTCTACATACATCTGTATGCTGTATTCCATTTGAAATAGTATCTAAAAAGGCTTATATTTAGGAATAGAGGGAGTATATGGCATTTTTATTCCAGTCATAACGTTTTCACTGTGAGGTGGGGCCGCAGTTGAGCAAACCCACCCCGCCCACCGGTCGTCGGCCGAGTTTAGAATTAGAAGAGAGAAACGAGGGAGGAGAGCTAGGTGTAGCACGGACGCCGTTGTCAGATGGGACTCATGTTTATAGAATAGGAGTACTAAGCACTCATGCCTCTTTTTTTTGAGGGAAAAATTAGTCGTATGTCTAGTACCACTAGTTGGGTGCGTGCGACCTATAACTGTCATCACTTTAGGTCTCCTTTTCGAACCGCAGCTACGCTTCACAATACATATTTTTTCACGCATTTATCCTCCTATATGTACTCCTAGGCTATTTCCACATGCTCGCATTCGCCAACATGTGGGACATAGAGCATCTGGGCCATAGTGCATGCACGACTCGGAGCATATGCCGGGTTACTTTACATTTCAGACCTCACGAATTACATGCAAACCCCCGTAGAAGAATAAATAAATGATTGAATTACTACATGAAACCAGATTATTTTCGTGGAAACTGGAGCACGTTCACTAAATTTTGGACATAACACGTTTATAAAAAATGACCGGTCCTAAACTAGTCTCAGGGCCTCTTTGATTTTTCCCGCAAAAAAAGGATCTCTTTGATTCGCAGGATACTAAAAACACAGGAATGGGGAAAGTATGATGGCGATGAACCGAGACGAGGAGAACTCTAACTCAGTTAGAGGTTAGAGTTAGATTCTAACCCTGAACTAACTCTAAACCAAAGAGGTGTATGGATGGCAGGGTTAGATTGACAATAAATGCTCTTTCTCAATCATTTGACTACTCTGGACCCTATTTCCTACTGGATTTGGTCTGGCCGGCTCTTCTATGGCCTCCTCCCACTCACAATTGACATAAACGAACCATCTATACAAATCAAGCATGCAAACCATGATAGTTTTTACTTTGTCCATACAAATGAGATATCCCACTTAAACATACAAGTCATCAATCAAGCTTCACAAAATAAAAAAAACACTTCATGAAACAAAGCATGAGCTAACTCATCACGGAAGTCATTCACGATAAGGAGGGAGCCCGGAGCCCCTCACGCACTGAGGGAGGAGCTCGCCATCGTTGCCTTGGAGGAAGGCTCTGTAGAGCCCAAGCCCCGGCAACCCCTCCGACGCCGGCCCTTGCAAGTTGAGGTCGACACCGGCATGGGTAGCAGGGTTGCTTGCCGCCGACTAGGAACTTAATCTTTGGGCCTCTAGAAATAATGCAAGCCTATAACTAAAATACCTAGAAAGGTGAACTGAATCTTTGGGCCTCTAGAAATAATGCAAGCCTGAAACTGAAATACCTAGAAAGGTGAACTGAATCTTTGGGCCTCTAGAAATCATGCAAGCCTGAAATTGAAATACCTAGAAAGGTGAACTAAATCTTTGGGCCTCTAGAAAGATTTATTACCTCCTCAAGCAGCATCAAATAATTCCATGCGTGCACCACAAATCTATACCAAGTTTGATCAGGATCTACTTTTCCAAATCAGAATTAGCGCTAGAGCAAGCAAGATCAATGATATGGCTGTGAGACAGAGAAGGAACGAACAAACTCACCCATCTCGCAACCTCCCTGGTAGATGCGCCACCGCCACACACGACAGAGGGAGAAAAACAACTGGTGAAGGGGGAGCGGGGTGACCTTCGAAGGCCGGAGGGAGAGGGCATCCGGAGTAGGGCGGCGGAGGCCGGAAGGAGAGGGCGGCCGGAGGAGAGAGAGGGCAGGCAGCGCTTGGGCGGGCGGCCCTATGGGGAACAGAGAGGAGTCGTGCGAGAGGGGGGTGGGAGCGAACTAGTTCTCTTTTAGTGGGCCCGAGGATAACTAACCCAATTAGAACCTCTCCACCGGGCTAGTTTTTTTAGCTAGATTAGAGCAAACTAGATCAAACTAACCCCTCTTGTTTCGATAATTTGAGGCTATTTCAACCCAAACTAGCTCTAACTTAGGGACCCAAACAATGAGGAGTGTTACTGTACATTCTACAGTGTGGACCGTAGCACATTGTTTTTTATGCCATATCACCACATTGTTTTCTATTGCTGGTTCACTAGGCTACCGTGGTTTGCACTACTGGTTCACTGGGCTACCGTGGTTCGCACTGCTGGTTCACTGCGCTGCCGTGGTTCACACTCCTCCGACCTGAGTAGTAGTAGTACTAGTATATACATCATCATTCTTTGATCCTTCTTACTACTCCCACATGTGGGAGAGCCAGCATCGGGGTCGACGTGTCATGCACCAGATTAGAGCGCGGAACGGAAGGGGGGCATCACCCTGGTCAGAGTGCCAGTAGTTGATGACTATAGTGAGTGGTCATATCACAAGTCTTTCCAGTAGTAACGCGCCGTCAAATCGCACAGCCCGACCTTTCTAGCAGTATGTTTGAGAATCCGCCACTCGCTCACCCTCCTCGCCTCTCTGTCAAACCGCCTACCCAAAAACTGTTGTGCGTACTGCCCGGGAAAAGCCCCACCCTCAACTTTTAACTACGCGAAAATAGTTCGAGCTTGTTCGTTCTATATAAATACAGTACTTACTGTATGTTTATTCACCCGTGGGGTTGTTCAATGAATGTAGGGGCGGGGAGCACAAGTGAACAATATTGTAGTACTACTAGTAGTAAGTAGGAGTCGTACAGTAGTCACCTTAAATAGAGAGTTTCTTTTCTTTAATGCCACGTACACAAATTGAAACGCTTGTTGTGGAGAGAAAAAAGATAATCACTCCACTATATATGGACACAGGGGCCTGAGCGCTTGCTTTACTAGGGTTGCTCTCTTCATTCTCTCATCCTCTCAAGATATAAACAAGACAGCGGTAGCAACATTTTCTCTCTGCTCACCGCTGGTCACAGATCCGGCCGGATCCCTTTGGCCAGTGTGTGTAGAGGACTAAAAGGTGCATCGTTCATGCGGTCATCGCCACCGAGGGAGGAAACCCACAGCTGTCGGAGGGGCCCGATCCTCTGCCCGTGCCGTTCTCTCCGACACAGCGCCGGCTCAGGAGGTCCTTCGACCCTTCTTCCTCCCTGCCATATTGTCCGCAGATCCGACCTGCCGCCGTTGACATCTCGGTGACCCTCAGGTATAAGTTCTTCGAAAGCGGCCTTGCTCTACTGCCCCAGCTCCCCACGTGTTTGCATGTGCCTCCTTTTCTACTCCCATCAGCCTCTTCCAAAGCCACCTAAATTTTTAGTATTATTAGAGGTAAAGCTACTTCATGCATTCGAATCTAGGGCTTTGTTCAAACAAGAAGAAAGGGGGGAAAGTTGTAGCATGAATCTAGGACTTGATTCAAAGAGGAAATAATATGGTGAAAGTAGTAGAGACCGGATACCCAACCGGTCTCTTGGTTGAAAAGGGAAATAATGGGAAAACGCAGTACAAACTAGATAATGAACGGATCTATTATTGGTGGAAAAAAGGATAGAAAGTGGCAGTTGGTGGACAAGTCAACAGAGTATGTCCAGGATTAGATTTGCTGCCATCACATAGTAAAAGGTCTCCAGGATTAGATTTGCTGCCCTCACATAGTAAAAGGTCTCAGGATTAGATTTACTGCCCTCACATAGTAAAAGGTCTCCAGGATTAGATTTGCTGCCCTCACATAGTAAAAGGTCTCCAGGATTAGATTTGCTGCCCTCACATAGTAAAAGGTCTCCAGGATTAGATTTTTTGCCCTCACATAGTAAAAGGTCTCCAGGATTAGATTTGCTGCCCTCACATAGTAAAAGGTCTCCAGGATTAGATTTGCTGCCCTCACATAGTAAAAGGTCTCCAGGATTAGATTTGCTGCCCTCACATAGTAAAAGGTCTCCAGGATTAGATTTGCTACCCTCACATAGTACAAGGTCTCCAGGATTAGGTTTGCTGCCCTCACATAGCATGAACAAACTCGGCATCACCACTTTATGCCTCCTTGTAGGTACATTGTGCTGATGCGTCCACTGTTGCATGTCCTCATACCAACCATTTGCCCTTGTTAATGTAAGGGCGCATGTAAAATGAAGCGATCACATTGTTACCTTAGGGACATGTCTAACCAGTGTTATTGTTAATCTAATGCCTCCCGTGATAAGATGCAATTAAACTGTGTTATAAATGGCACTCCTGCTGTTTTCCCCAGTATGATCAGTAAGTTGCTCCTTTACGCTGCTGAGTGTCCTGGTGTCCCCACGGTCCCATGCCCTTAAACCAACTCTTTAGCCGCTGTTGATTTACTGTGTCTGGTAAACAAGCAATGCCACCATTAAAGTAATCCCATATTTGAGGAAACTCATTGTTGATCGTAATGCTTCTAGTAACATGAAGCATTGCTGACATTTTAAAATTTCTACTGTCCTTGCGTGATTACCATGAACATAATTAAGATGCTTCTTTTCATTTAGTATATGTTTCGTATATTCTTATTGACCAGCAACTGTTTACTTTCTATCTTTTTGTGCAGATAGGGATATCCACTTCACCTTGTTGCTATTGTGACCTTTTGGTGAACTGCACAAAACACTTTTTTTGGAATGAGTGTCTTGTGCAGTTCAACTAAAATGTCACGTGGGCAACATCTCTCAATTTTGGTGGAACTGCACAAAATGGTGATTGGAGTTTCCAAAATCTCCGTCAAGTTCTGCTGGTAATCTTGTGCAACATTTTATTAGCCTTTGCAAGATGGAGCCGTCACTATCACCACAATGGCACTTTATTTTAGTGGAACTGCACAAAAGGATAAGAAAATTATAGTTGCACCTTACATGAGCCGGATAGCCAACCTTAATGTTCCTCAATTTTAGTGCAACTACTAAAGAAGAACCTGCCAGCTCACGAGAGCAAGTACTTCTTGCTAGCTGAATGATGCAATCTTTGCTTCAATTCAGGTGAACTGTAGAAAAAGCCGCATGAATTGAATCATGGAACTCCAGGCAGACCTCATCCTAGTGGAGCTGCAGGTTGAGTTCAAGGAGGCCGCTATTAAAGCGAAATCATGCTCTCCTGTCTCCTTGTTTGTGCTATGCAAACAGGAATACTCAACTACAGATGTTGTGACGGTCAAGAGCATACGCCAAGTTCTTCGATTGTATGACATGGCTAGCCAAGATGGATTTAATCCCGATATTCACTTTAGCAACAGGCTCTAATGGGTTGGTTCTGAATCTTGCAAGCTGGGAATCAATGAGATGTGTAGGCATCTTTGTTGTACTTATTATTTGAATCTTATTTGTTGGTTCTGAATCTTGCAAGCTGGGAATCAATGAGATGTGTAGGCATCTTTGTTGTACTTATTATTTGGATCTTATTTGTTGGTTCTGAATCTTGCAAGCTAGGAATCAATGAGATGTGTAGGCATCTTTGTTGTACTTATTATTTGGATCTTATTTGTTGGTTCTGAATCTTGCAAGCTCGGAAACGCGGCATGATGATGCAGAGGACAACAACCATAACAAACAGTTCAAACTTGGTAGTACTATCTTTGTGAAAGTGCGACAAATGTGCTGATCGTGTGCGTCCTGAGAATAATAATTCTAATTGTTGTGCATGTTGATCCTGTGGCACTGATAGAACGAGCCAATACATTGCTTGTTTTAAGTATAAATTTCTATTAAAGCTAATTTAATTTAAGTAAAGTGACCACTAACTCCTGTTATTATAGTACCAATACAGACCCGCTCGTGAACCGACGTGTGGCCAGAGTAGGTTTCTTAATGGAGGCATTTGAATGCGCCAAGGGTGCATCTTCTGCCGGGCATGCAACGGACGAGGGAGGGGTAGTAACTGTTGTCGTCTGTACACACTCAGCTTACTATTGAATCAAGTTCCCCAACACCTGAAAAACGAACTGCTGCTGCCGCCTACACACTCGTTCACTCGAAGAGACTCCAATGGTGATTCGAGGGGTGAGCCTGCTGGATATGGACTTCAGCAAGGAGTTCCCCTTTGAGTTCGCCGTTCAGTCCTATGGCTGCACCAAGTTGAATGTGATGTACACCAACGATACGGACTTGGTGAAGCTCTACCTCGCCTCAGTCCTATGGCTGCACCAGGTTCTGGAGCATTCACCCGTTTCATCGGCAGCACCGACTGCACCTTCACTATGGTGGAGAGAAGGAAGAACATGATGATTCGGCCATCTGGTGCAACAAGCTTGTCAACACCCAGAAGCAATACAAGATCATCGGCAACGGGTAGGAGAAGGACTCCATGGTTGACCTCGCTGAGACCATCATCGACCCCTGATATGCCAACATGAAAGAAGACAACTTGAACACGTGGGAGGTACCTCTGAATCTAGCCTACATAACCTATGCGGCCAAGGATGCATACGCATGCTACGACATGTACAGGCAGATCTTGGACATGAGGGCGTGTCTGCTTCCCGTAACCGACGAGTACACAGACAGCCGCAACGTCATGATCAAGCATGCCAGGAAGGTCTAGATGTTGCACTTTATCTGTTTATAAGCACCTTTATCATCTGAGTGTTTCATGCATTAGCCTATGTGTCGTAATTATCTGTTTTGTCTGAAATATTTCTTTTAAGAAACCATTAACCTGATTACTTTTTTAGTGGCTATTTGCTTATGTATGTAACTAGTTCACTTGTCCGTAAAAAAAAAACTAGTCCACTCGGCTGCCGTGCTTTGAATCTCCTTCCTCCCAACATATTCCCCTCCTCAGGTGGACCCAGCAGGTCTCTCAATTTTCTCCCACTTTCTTTTTTGACTGAGTTTCCTCCCAGTACTTTTCCCTAGAACCAACTCAACTGTCCCACGTCTAGCCTAAAAAATAATAATACCCCACGTACTATTAACTCATCAAATTTAAATGATATTTTATTTCGTAAGTTGAAAGTTCTTACAAAATAATATTAATAATTGTTTATATATAACTTGGCAAGTTAACTCCTAGTGATTGCGTACATAAGCTTGCGAAGATTTTACTGACCAATGCAGTAATAGATGTGCAATCATGTGTTTATGTTTTCATAACATTTCTCCATCTAGCCCAACATGATATTTTCACCCAGCCCAGCAAGTCCGTGGATTTCGAGAAAAATGCAAATGGGATTTAAACGGGCTGCATAGATGCTACATCATTGTTTCACCCACCCCACCAAATGGACTAAAAAACAAATGGACCAGCTGACATGTGGGCCAGTAGGTCGAAGCCTAAGAAGGCGTTGGATTTACATCCAACGGCTGGCATTCTTCTTCAAATCTCGTCTTCTTCCCCCAGCGCTGCCGGAACCGCCTGCTCCAGCCTTCGGCGTCCAGCGATGTTGTTTTGCGCTCCTCAGCGAAACACTACCCCGCCGACGGCCAGGCCATCCCTCCACTCCACACCTCCTGTTATTCTCTGCCGAGTGTAGGCCCACCCCGCACCCGAACCAGTCAAGTTTCCCACTCCTCTCTGTCTGTGACTCCACTGCCGCGTCTTCCCCATCTGTGGGTCATTCCAGTCTGGGGCCTCACCATCGTCCACCGCCTCGGTGCGCTCGGCGCGGCATGGTCAACATACGAGAGTCGTCGGAAGAGGACTGTACGTGGAAAGCCTGACAGCTAGGACCCACGAGGTCCATGGTCGCACGCAAGGAAAGTTCCTCCTTATTACACACTGTACATGGACTGTACGTGGGAAGGGATTCTATATTTCACGAAAAAAAGTTCCCCCTACTAACAGGTCGGACCCACCAGCTATATCTTCGCATGCAAGGAAGTGCCTCCTTATTACGCACAAAACAAATGAATACCCCCTGCTAGCTGGGACCCACCATAGTGGGTGGCTGACTTGTGGGCCTACTAAGTTGACGAGGACGGAGGGCTTTGTCAACTTAGTCAATATGAATGATTCAAGCTCCAGTGACCGTACGATGTCCATCCAACGGCCATAGTGCTTCTTCAACCTCTGGTCTTCTTGCTCCAGCCACCCAAAGCAGCGCCGGTCGTGTCGCGTGCTCCTGCCTCTCGTGGCCGGGTGTGATGCCGCGGAGGCCTCACCGCCCCCTACTACTCCCACCGCTGGCCCAGGGCATCCCTCTACTCACCCACACCCCCTGTTATTCTGCGGCGACGGAAGCCTCACGACGCAACCAAACCAGTGAACCCTCGTACTCCTCTCTGCGTGGGCATCCACTACCGCGTCTTCCCCGGCTCCACGTCATCCCCTTCCTTGGCCTCGCTGTCATCCACCGCCATGGTGCTCTCCGTGTGGCGTGGTCAACGTGGTCAAGGAACGACTTCCATCGGAAGAGTACTCTAAGTGGAGAGGCTAACAGCTAGGTCCACGGCCACAACCCAATTGTTTTGTGATTTGCCAAGTAAGTCGCTTTGTCAGGCCTATTGGGCTGCAAATCTTTCAAGATGAGGAGAGCTTCATTCGGATGGCCGAGAAAATGGCCTATTAGTAATGAGAAATGGGCTGTACATTTTTGAAACACATCAAACCGGCAATTAGTTTCAAATATTTTTTTCATTTCGAGATTTTAAATTGCATTTATTTTCATATGTGGAAAATTTGTTGGATTTTATATTGATATACATTTATTTTTAAAATCATTTTGAATGTGACTCGAAATTTCGAGATTAAAAAAAGTTCGGACCGCACCGAAATATGCAAAATTTCGTATAATTTTTTAACCATGGCCACAATATGGGATGTAATGCTAACAAAAAGAATATGGGCTCCAAAAAACCTTAAGAATTAGCAAATGGGCTGTAAATTATTAGAAATAATGGCAGATGGGCTGTATGCTGTTTTCCACAGATTTGAGGCTTTCCTAAAAAAAGGTTGACACACAAGAAGTGACTGTTGTATTTCCATCCAACGGCCGTCGTGCTTCTTCAGTCTCTGCTCTTTCTGCTCCAGCCGCTCAAACAAGTGCCGGCGGGACTGCCTACACCCTCCTCCCCGGGGTCGACTGTGCTGCCGCGCAGGCCTCACCGCCCCACCATACTCCCATCGCTGGCCTAGCAATCCCTCTACTCACCCTCACCTGCTGTTATTCTCCGGTGATGGCAGACGAACCAGTAAACCCTCGTACAGTCGTACTCCCCTCCGCGTGGGAAACAACTACCGAGTCTTCCCTGCCTCCGTGTCGGTCCCTTCCTAGGCCTCACCGTCGTCCACCGCCCTGGTGCTCTCGGCGCGGCCTGGTCAATGTGGTCAACGACCAACATGCATCTGAAGTGGACTATACGTGGAGAGGCTGACATCTGGGTCCATGGCCGCACGCAAGGAAATGCCTCCTTATTACGCGCAAATTAATGATTCCTCCACCTGACATCTGGGACCCACCGAAAGGGCATCTGTATTTCATGAAAAAACATTACCGCCGCTGACAGCTTGGACACACCAGCTATATCTTCGCACACAAGGAAGTGCCTCCTTATTACGCAAAAAAATGAATACCCCCTGCTAGCTGGGATCCAGTATAGTGGCAGACTGACTTGTGGGCCTACTAAGTTGACGGGGACGGAGGGCTTTGTCAACTTAGTCAATACTCCAATGACCGTACGATGTCCATCCAACGGCCGTAGTGCTTCTTCAACCTCTGGTCTTCGTTCTCCAGCCGCCCAAAGCAGCGTCGGTCGTGCCGCATGCTCCTGCCTCCCGTGGCCGGCTGTGATACCGCGGAGGCCTCACTGCCCCCTACTACTCCCACCGCTAGCCAGGCCATCCCTCTACTCACCCACATCCCCTGTTATTCTACGGCGACGGCAGCCTCATACCGCAGCCGAACCAGTGAAACCTCATACTCCTCTTCGCGTGGGCATCCATTGCTGCATCTTCCCCGGCTCTGCGCCGTCCCCTTCCTAGGCCTCGCCGTTGTCCACCTCCGTGGTGCTCTCGGCGCGGCGTGGTCAATGTGGTCAATGGCCGACTTCCATCGAAAGAGTACTGTGTGTGGAGAGGCTGACAGCTGGGTCCACGGCAGCCGCAAGGAAGTGCCTCCTTATTACGCGCAAAATAATTATTCCTCCACCTGACAGCGGGGACCCACCGGACGGGACACCGTATTTCGCAAAAAAAAGTTTTCCCCCTGACTGCTGGGACACAACAGCTACACCTTCGCATGCAAGGAAGTGCGTCCGGGCAAAAAAAAAACAAAACGATTCGCCCCCCTGACTGCTGGAACCCACCAGCTACATCTTCGCATGCAAGGAAGTGCCTGACAGTCGGGACCCACCTGGTCGAAGCATACGTAGCGTTGTCATTCTGGTCGCGAACGTGTACGTACATATATACTAGTCGATGTAGAGGCGCGCACGTGTCGTAGTAGAGGCGCGTACGTGTCATAGTAGAGGCAAGCACGTAGCATGTACACGTACGTACAACGGCTAGTGTGCAAGAAAGAAAATATGGCCACGTATGTGTACATACGGGCGGGGTCTCGAACGCCTACTCACGCATACGTACGGCCAGGGCTCGTGTACATGGCTGGGTCAGAACGGAGAAACAACATCATCGTCATGTTCATGAGGAGCCAACCGGCTAGGTCGGAACGAAAGGCGTCGTCGTGTTCATCGGGAGGGCTTGGACGGAACATGCGATGGAAACGAAGCCTGGCGTACCGCAAAACGAAGGAAACGACCTTGTGTTTGACCGGTCACGTTCGAAACAGGATCCTGTTCATCGGGAGGGATCTGGCGTACCACAAAATGGAGGAAACGGACCTCCTACGGTCGAAATGGGGATCCTGTTGATCGGGAGGGGTGTGGCGTACCGCAAAACGGACGAAACAGACTTGTGTTGGAGCGCTACGGTCGAAACAGGGGTCATGTTCATCGGGAGGGGTGTGGTGTACTGCAAAACGGGACTCCACGTGATACTGTTCATCTCCACCGTCGACCTCCTCCAGCCTCCACAGGCTACCGTCGACCTCCTCCAGCCTCCATGGGCTCCTGTTCATCCAGCCTCCACCACGCGCTACTCCACCGGCTACTGTTCAACCACTCCTCCATGGGCACCCCTCCACCGTCTACTGTTCATCTAGCCCTCCACGGGGTCGTCCTGTTCATCCATCCCTCCACACCACGGGGTCCTGTTCATCCAGAGGCAACACCACCGCTCCCTGTTCATCCAACCCCCCTCCCCCCTGCAATGCTCACTGTTCATCCAGAGAGGCAACATCGATCGGCTTCAGTTAGCAGCAGTAGCAAAGGAATCGCTCAATCGGGTTCAGTTAACAGCCATCAATCGATCGCTCGAGTTCAGTAACACGTAGCCTGCAGTGCAATCGCTCGGGTTCAGTTAGAGCCCAACGCCTCGCTCGGGTTCAGTTAGAGCCAACGCCTCGCACACACGCGCGTACCTGTACGAGATAAATGCGCTTCGCTCGGCCCCCGACCTCCCACCGTAACCGGGAACTCCCCAAAATTTTCCTCGCCCTCGCTTCTACCACGGTTTTTCCCGTCATGGACGGCCCAAAGAATGTCTTGCAACTGCGTCTCCAGCCCGCCCAGGACGAAAAGCCCATTTTCTGTCATGATTTTTTGTCATAGAAGTAGGAGCCCACCACATCTATGATGATACCGGGTTTTGTCACAATTATTGTCATAGAAGTGTCATATGTATGACAGATTTTTTTTTCGTTCGGCCAAAAATGTCACGGATGTGTCTTTTTTTGTAGTGAGTACACCGCTAGAGGCATTCACATAGAGTCATATTTTGTTCTAAGTATTGAGTTGTAATTCTTGAGTTGTAAGTAAATAAAAGTGTGACGATCTTCATTATTAGAGCATTGTCCCATGTGAGGAAAGGATGATGGAGGCTATGATTCCCCCACAAGTTGGGATGAGACTCCGGACGAAAAAAAGAGGCCATAAAAAAGAGAAAGGCACAAACATAAAAAAAACAAAAAAATGAGAGAAAAAATGAGAGAAAAAGATAGAAGTGGCAATGCTACTATCCTTTTACCACACTTGTTCTTCAAAGTAGCACCATGATCTTCATGATAGAAAGTCTCCTATGTTATCACTTTCATATACTAGTGGGAATTTTTCATTGTAGAACTTGGCTTGTATATTCCAATGATGGGCTTCCTCAAATTGCCCTAGGTCTTCATGAGCAAGCGAGTTGGATGCACACCCACTTAATTTCTTTTTGAGCTTTCATAAACTTATAGCTCTAGTGCATTCGTTGTATGGCAATCCCTACTCACGCACATTTATATCTATTGATTGGCATCTCCATAGCCTGTTGATACGCCTAGTTGATGTGAGACTATCTCCTTCTTTTTGTCTTCTCCACCATATTCTATTCCACCTATAGTGCTATGTCCATGGCTCATGCTCATGTATTGCGTGAAAGTTGAAAAGGTTTGGGAACATCAAAAGTATGAAACAATTGCTTGGCTTGTCATCGGGGTTGTGCATGATTTGAATATTTTGTGTGATGAAGATGGAGCATAGCCAGACTATATGATTTTGTAGGGATAAGCTTTCTTTGACCATGTTAGTTTGAGAAGACATAATTGCATTGTTAGTATGTTTAAAGTATTATTGTTTTTATGTCAATATTAAACATTTGTTTTGAATCTTATGGATCTGAATATTCTTGCCACAATAGAGAAAATTACATTGATAAATATCTTAGGTAGCATTCAACATCAAAAATTCTGTTTTTATCATTTACCTACTTGAGGACGAGCAGGAATTATGCTTGGGGATGCTTGATACGTCTCCAATGTATCTATAATTTTTTATTGTTCCATGTTATTATATTATCCATCTTGGATGTTTTATATGCATTTATGTGCTATTTTATATGTTTTTTGGGACTAATCTATTAACCTAGAGCCCAGTGTCAGTTTCTATTTTTTCCTTGTTTTTGAGTTTTACAGAAAAGGAATATCAAACGGAGTCCAATTGACATGAAAATTCACGGAGATTGTTTTTGGACCAGAAGAAGCCCACGGAGGGGGGTCAATCACAGGTGGCCATCTTTATCATCCCGGCGCTCTCCATGACGAGGAGGGAGTAGTTCACCCTCGAGGCTGAGGGTATGTACCAGTAGCTATGTGTTTGATCTCTCTCTCTCTCTCATGTTCTTGATATGGCACGATCTTGATGTATTGCGAGCTTTGCTATTATACTTGGAATATATGATGTTTCTCCCCCTCTACCTTCTTGTAATGGATTGATTTTTCCCTTTGAAGTCATCTTATCATACTGAGTCTTTAAGGATTTGAGAACACTTGATGTATGTCTTGCATGTGCTTATCTGTGGCGACAATGGGATATTCACATGATCTACTTGATGTATGTTTTGGCGATCAACTTGCGGGTTCAGTGACCTTGTGAACTTATGCATAGGGGTTGGCACACGTTTTTGTCTTGACACTCTGGTAGAAACTTTGGGGCACTCTTTGAAGTTCTTTGTGTTGGCTTGAATAGATGAATCTGAGATTCTGTGATGCATATCGTATAATCAAACCCGCAAATACTTGTGGTGACATTGGAATATCCAAGTGACATTATGGTTTTGGTTTATGTGTGTCTTGAGGTGTTATTTTACTACGAACTCTAGGGCTGTTTGTGACACTTATAGGAATATGCCAATGGATTGATTGGAAAGAATAACTTTGAGGTGGCTTAGTACTCTACAATAATATCTTCATTTATTCTCCACTATTAGTGACTTTGGAGTGACTCTTTGTTGCATGGTGAGGATTTTTATATGATCTAATTATGTTATCCTTGTTGACAGAACTTGCACTAGTGAAATTATGAACCCTAGGCCTTGTTTCAAAGCATTGCAATACCGTTTTCGCTCACTTTTGTTACTTGCTACCTTGCTATTTTCATATTTCCAAATTACAAAAACCTATATCTACCATCCATATTGCACTTGTATCACCATCTGTTCGCCGAACTAGTGCACCTATACAATTTACCATTGTATTGGGTGTGTTGGGGACACAAGAGACTCTTCGTTATTTGGTTGCAGGGTTGTTTGAGAGAGACCATCTTCATCCTATGCCTCCCATGGATTGATAAACCTTAGGTCATCCACTTGAGGGAAATTTTCTACTGTCCTACAAACCTCTGCACTTGGAGGCCCAACAACGTCTACAAGAAGAAGGTTGCGTAGTAGACATCAGGATTCGGCATATCCAGGTGCTCCTAAAGACAATACTATCGCAGAATGCAGCGATGTCGCTCTCTAGAGATCGTATCCACAGCACATCAGTGCATACGGAGACGGTCGAGTCAGCTCACAGCCCACTTAGCTCCGGTAGGTGCTGAGTCACGTCCTCCTCGAGAGATCACTATGAAGATCGGCGGCGCCATCGGGTTGTGTCTTGCCGACGGCAAAACAACTTTGTTCGCGCCCTGATGCCTCCACCGCGAGATGGCGCGTATGGGCACCAGCCCTACGATGATAGATGGTCGCACGACGGCTATCATAGGCCGAGTCCCACTCTCCATACGAGGGACACCGAGACCCGCAGTTCAACGCGAGATCTGTTCTCACTTAGAACCTGGTTGATAGGGGACAGGCCTTGCGAGAAGGCCAAGATGCCAATGTTCCGAGTGGTTCCGTACCCTTGGGATTTGGCTGGAAGATTAATGAGTGGTGGTTTACATTGGCAGCAGCAATGGCAATGTGGCCAGGAAGCATTTGTTGCTGATGCTCTGATAGAGGCAAAGGTGTCCCATCTTTCGATGAGATGGTAGTATCGTTTTGGGTGGAGTAGACTTCAACGATCTGACTACGAACGTGTGAGGACGTTGCACCTTAGCAATCGCTAAACCAACTCCGAGAGGTTATTGACCATGCCAGAGCACGATCAACCTGACCAGGAGGGTCTATTTCCTGCAAGCAAACGAAGAACAAGTAAGAAACTGAGATTGCAATCTGGATATTGCGAATATAAGAGGAAAGCTTTATCAATGAACGTGGGGTTCTGTGACGACTTTGTCTGGTCGTTGAACACAAACGAAGTACACGAAGTTGCAGCTATGGTGAACTTTAATCTAAACAAAACCCTAAGTCTAAACGACGCCCTAAGGGCTGTATATATGGAGGAAAAGTGGGGAATTTCGTGGCCCTTGAAGGAGGGGGTCCGAAACCAACCCTAACTCTTGTTTCCCCACACATACGGATTCTAAACACAGCCTATAATCAAGTATCTCGAAATTACATGGGCCTGGCCCAATAATAAGGTGACGGAACACCTACAATAGCCTGTGGATGAAAATTATGAAGTAGCATCTTGTATATTTCGTCCACGGCTTCATGCACTCATTATGGTGGCTTCAACGTCCTGAAATCATCACTTGTAACTCCGTTCTTGTTCCCCTTGCGGATGCCATCATCTCCATGGTTGTTCTTGCTCCAATGTTCATCCTTCTCCAAGCAAGGCCCTTAATTTGTAAGCAAAACAAATGTATCCAATTTAGGCGGCATCATATTATCATGAACATTAGAATCATTACCATGAAGCGAAAGTACCTGGTAATTTAATTGGCGTGCGTGAGCTCTAGTAATTGGTCAAGTGTGTATAGAAGCAGGGGATGTGGGTGTAACAATGGTATTGATGTCCTCATCATCCTCCCCTTCTTGCAATCAAGTCATCCTCGACAGAAGTTCATCTTCCTCTCCCAAATAAGGCTTCAAATCTGCAATGTTAAAAGTGGGACTAACTCCAAAATCTGCAGGCAGCTCAAGTTTATATGCATTATCATTTATTTTCTCTGACACCTTAAAAGGTCCAGCAACACGCGACATTAGCTTTGATTTGCGCAAATCAAGAAATCTATCCTTATGCAAATGTAACCAAACAAGATCTCTAGGTGAAAACACAACATGTTTTCTACCCTTATCTCCATCAAGTTTATATTTAGCATCCGTACACTCAATGTTTTCCTTAGTTAACTCATGCATTTTTAAAATCAATTCAGCACGTTGTTTAGCATCAAAATTAATCTTCTCCAAAGATGGAAGAGGCAACAAATCAATAGGTGCACGAGGTAGGAAACCATACACAATTTCAAAAGGGCACATCTTAGTAGTAGAATGCAATGAACGATTATAAGAAAATTCAATATGAGGAAAGCATTCCTCCCACATTTTCTTATTATTCATCAAAACAGCCCTAAGCATACTAGACAATGTTCTATTGACTACTTCAGTTTGTCCATCAGTTTGGGGGTGACAAGTAGTACTAAAAAGCAGTTTAGTCCCCAACTTAGGCCATAAACATCTCCAAAAGTGGTTAAGAAATTTAGTATCACGATCTGAAACAATAGTATTTGGCACACAATGCAAGCGAATAATTTCACGGAAGAATAAATCAGCAACATTAACATCATCATCGTTTTTATGACATGGTATAAAGTGTGCCATTTTCGAGAATCTATCCACGACAACAAATATGCTATCCCTCCCCTTCTTTGTTCAAGGTAAACCTAAAACAAAGTCCATAGATATATCCTCCCAAGGAACACCTGGTACAGGCAAAGGCATATATAAACCATGAGGATTGAGTCCTAACTTAGCTTTTTGACATGTAGTGCAGCGAGCAATAAAACGCTCAACATCCCGTCTCATCTTTGGCCAAAAGAAATGTGTAGCAAGTACATCCTCCGTCTTCTTCACGCCAAAGTGTCCCGTTAATCCTCCTCCATGCGCCTCCTGCAACAACAAAAGACGAACAGAGCTAGCTGGAATGCATAGCTTGTTAGCACGAAACACAAATCCATCATTAACAATGAACTTGTTCCACATTCTTCCTTCTTTACAATTCTGCATTACAACTTTAAAATCAGCATCATGCACATATTGATCTTTGATGCTCTCCAAACCAAATATTTTGAAGTCAAGTTGTGAAAGCACAGTATAGCGACGAGACAATGCATCAGCAATAACATTTTCTTTACCCTTCTTGTGTTTAATGACATAAGGGAAAGTCTCAATGAATTCAACTCATTTAGCATGTCTACGATACAGTTTAGCTTGCCTTTTAATATGTTTCAAAGATTCATGATCAGAATGTATAACAAATTCTTTGGGACATAAATAATGTTGCCATGTTTCTAAAGTCCGAACAAGAGCATATAATTATTTATCATAAGTAGAATAATTCAGACTAGGCCCACTCAACTTTTCAGAAAAGTATGTAACAGGTTTGCCATCTTGTAATAACACACCTCCTAATCCAGTTCCACCAGCATCACATTCAAGCTCAAAAGTCTTATTAAAATCAGGAAGTTGGAGTAAAGGAGCATGTGTCAACTTATCTTTTAATACCGTGAAGGCTTCTTCTTGTGCGGTACCCCAAACAAAAGGCACATCCTTCTTTGTAAGCTCATTGAGAGGTGCAGCAATGGTGCTAAAATCTCTCAAAAACGCCTATAGAAACCAGCGGGTCCAAGAAAACTCCTCACTTGTGTGACCGTTTTGGGCTGCGACCAACTCTCAATAGCTTCAATCTTGGCTTTATCAACTTCAATTCCCTGTGGAGTAACAACATAGCCAAGAAAAGATACTCGGTCGGTGCAAAAGGTGCACTTGCCAAGGTTACCAAACAAACGTGCATCACGTAAAGCAATAAAAACAACACGTAAATGTTCCAAATGTTCCTTCAAAGATCTGCTATAAATCAGTATATCATCAAAATGGACTACCAAAAATCGTCCAATGAAAGCACGTAAAACTTCATTCATTAGTATCATGAAAGTACTAGGTGCATTAGTTAAGCCAAAAAGCATGACTAACCACTCATATAATCCAAACGTAGTTTTAAATGTTGTTTTCCATTCATCCCCCAATTTCATACGAATTTGATGGTATCCACTACGCAAATCAACTTTGGAGAATATTGTAGAGCCACTCAATTCATCAAGCATATCATCTAGCCTAGGAATAGGATGACGATAACGAATAGTAATATTATTAATGCCTCTACAATCAACACACATACATGACGTACCATCCTTTTTTGGCACTAGTATAATAGGAACAACACAAGGACTAAGAGATTCGCGTATATAACCTTTGTCGAGCAGCTCCTGTACTTGACGCATAATCTCCTTCGTCTCCTCTGGATTGGTACGGTATGGTGCACGGTTGGGTAGTGATGCACCGGGAATTAAGTCAATCTGATGCTCAATCCCTTGAATGGGTGCTAATCCCAGTGGCACGTCTTGTGGAAAGACGTCAGCGAACTCCTGCAAAATGTTAGTGACAACAGGAGGCAAAGAGGAAGACATGTCCTCGAAAGAAAATAAGGCCTCTTTGCACACAAAAGCATAGCAAACAGATTTGCTGAAATCTAGATCATCAATATCATATTTGGTGGCAAGTAAACATGCAATTTTCAATTTAATTTCAGAAGCAACACTAGATGGTTTATTATTAGGCTTCATTTGTTGCTCAAATTCTTTTGCCACAATCTGATTTTCACTCTTATTCTTCTCCTGTTTTGCTTTATTATCTCTATTAATATCATCTTTCAAAATAGAATCAGGAGTCATCAGAAGCAAAGTAATATTTTTATCCTTATGAACAAGAGTATACTGATTGTTTCTACCATGGTGTACAATTTTTTTATCAAATTGCCATGGTCTACCAAGTAATAAGGAACATGCTTGCATAGGTACCACATCACAATCAACATAATCAACATATGTAGAGATACTAAAATGCACACAAATAGTACGTGTTACCTTAACCTTGCCGCTGTTGTAGAACCATTGGATGTAGTAAGGATGTGGATGTGGTCTTGTGGGGAGATGTAGCTTCTCCACCATATCTATGCTAGCCAAGTTGTTGCAGCTCCCTCCATCTATGATGACGTGAACAAAACGTTCCTTCACAACTCCCTTTGTATGGAACAAATTATGCCTCTGACTTTGCTCAGTTTGTGTGACCTGCACACTCAAAACACGTTGAGCAACTAAACATTCATATGTGTCAGCATCTTCAGGAGCCATGTATTGCGTCTCATGATTAGAATCATGTCCATCGTGTTCTTCACTTGTAATAAGAGCCAAACCCTTGCAACAACGACAATTAATATCATGTGTTTGCCCTGTTGATGCCATGGATGAAGAAGAGCTCTGTGCGGAACCGGAAGGTGTATTCCTGGCAGATGGTGGTGATGGTGCCTGTTTTCTTGTATCTCGTTTGGAATTGGTAGCTGAAGTCAGTGGTGCTGCAGTAGGACGTGTGGGAGTAGAGGATGCACGCGGTGTCCATGATGAAGGTCGACCTGCAGAAAAGTTAGTTCTCGCCAATGCCTGTCGATCCTGCACTTCACGTTCAGCTTTGTAAGCAAGATGGAATAAATGAGTGATATTAGTATACTCCTTATATTCAAGAATGGTCTGAATCTCTTTATTTAACCCACCCATAAAACGTGCAAGCATAGCTTCATTATCCTCAACAATACCACGTCTAATCATGCCATTTTGTAATTCCTGATAATATTCTTCTACATTTTTTTTCCTTGTCTTAAACACTGCAATTTTTGAAGCAATTCACGTTGATAATATGGTGGAACCCAACGAGTATGCATAGAAGTTTTCAAAGCAGCCCAAGTAGTTGGAATATGATATAATCTACAATGTTCAGACCACCAAACAGAAGCAAAACTTGTGAATTCACAAACAGCAGGAGCAACACGTCTCTCCCTAGGATATTGTAAGCATGTGAAACGTTGTTCAGTTTCTAACTCCCAAGTAAGATATACATTAGGAATATATCTACCCTCAAACGATGGAATATTCAATTTCAGTTTAGGAATATGGTCATAATCTCGTACCTGAGGTGGTAGTGCAGGCCTACCATTGCGATTATATGCCTGTGGACGACCTGGTGCTGGTGGTTGCACATAGTTCTGATTTTGATCAACCTCATCCTCGTAATCACCCGCATATTCATCATCCTCCTCGGCACCAGCAGCAAGAGTAGCAGGAGCTAAAGAAGCATCAACAGTAGGTACAACAACACTAGAAGTTTGGCCATCCTCAAGAGGAACATGCTTCGCTCGTCCAAACTAATTGAGAAGGGGGCGTTGTTGTTGTCGTTGCAGAGGCGCGATAGGTGCAGCCGGTGGTGGTTGGGGAAGACGCTTGAGCAATTCATTAAACTTGTTATCCAGCTTTATCTTGAACGACTTCTCCATGGCATCTATCTTCTTCATAGCCTCTTCAAATCTGTTTAGCACATCTCCCACCTGACCACTCATCATTTGCTGAAATTTATCATGCAACTCCTTGTTCGTCATGTTCTCCTAGTCAATCTCGTCGGCTTGTGGTCCTGCCATGGTTAGCAGCAATAGAAACACACAAGAATATGATCCTACATACTACCAGAAAGTGGCGGGGTGTCACAAATCCGTCAAGCGAATCTCAAATTCTTACCAGTTCTTACCCAGCAGCAGGTGGTGATCGGCAACCGCTGTAGTCAAAGCTCTCAAAGCTTGGATAGAGCGATTACCAGGTGGTTTCAAGCACACGACGTAGATGTATGTGGAGCTGGGAAGGCTTATGATATGGTAGCAAAAAGGGTCAACAATAATCAATTTAGAGATGCAAAGGTGAATAAATGCTCAAAGACGGTACTGTGCTGGTCCTAGGCTAGACCGTGCTAGAGACGCGAGCCAAGAACACTAACAAAATCACGGCGCCGCACGTAAACAAGGGAGGAGACACTCTGATTTTTTCTCTTTTTTTCACATTTTTTGCACTTTTTTCCTCTTTTTTTTGCTCCGCAACATTTTTTTTCAAAAAAGTCTACAAATGGTCTAAAAACTGCCCAACCATAATTTTCCAGACTTAGTTTTTTTTAAACTGGAACTATTTTTTTACTGTGGGTGGCACGAAAGTTGGGGAGTCCGACTCTATCATGACTCGAAGTATGGCGTGATCTGGAAATCTAAAATAGAGTAACAAATACTAGACTTGGACTAGTACTGTTGGCGGAGATGAATCTGGTGGAACTCAGACTGTTGGCGAAGATGAATCTGGTGGAACTCGGACTGGTGGCAGATATATATTGATGGTGGACTCAGATTGGCGTGATGGCGGCGGATATGTGGTAGCGTATATGGACTCGGATTGGCGGCGAATATGTGGTGGTGGTATATGGCAGCAACGATGATGTTGGTGCGGTGGTGGTACATGGCAGCAGCGATGATGACGATGCAGTGGTGATATATGGTCGCGATGATGATGACGATTTGGTGGTGATATATGGCAGTGGCGATGATGATGGTGCGGCGGCGGCGTGACAACTTATGACCAGAACTCGAAACTATAAAAGACTATATGCTAAGACTAGCAACTTGACTCGATCTAAATAATGAAAAACTGGAAAATCTCACCGGGAAACCTGGAAATCTGGTTCCACTTGATAGAGGCAAAGGTGTCCCGTCTTTTGATGAGATGGTAGTATCATTTTGGGTGGAGTAGACTTCGACGACCTGACTACGAACGTGCAAGGACGTCACGCCTTAGCAATCACTAAACCAACTCCGAGAGGTTATTGACCATGCCAGAGCATGATCAACCTGACCACGAGGGTCTATTTCCTGCAAGCAAACGAAGAACAAGCAAGAAACTGAGATTGTAATCTGGATGTTGCGAATATAAGAGGAAAGCTTTATCGATGAATGCGGGGTTCTGTGACGTCTTTGTCTGGTCATTGAACACAAACGAAGTACACGAAGTTGTAGCTATGGCGAACTTTAGTCTAAAAAAAACCCTAAGTCTAAACGACACCCTAAGGGCTGTATATATGGAGGGAGAGCGAGGAATTTCCTGCCCTTGAGGGAGGGGTCCGAAACCAACCCTAACTCTTGTTTCCCCACACATACAGACTCTAAAAACAGCCTATAATCAAGTATTTCGAAATTACATGGGCCTGGCCCAATAATAAGGTGACGGAACACCTACAATAGCCTATGGATGAAAATTATGAAGTAGCATCTTGTATATTTCGTCCAAGGCTTCATGCACTCATTATGGTGGCTTCAACGTCCTGAAATCATCACTTGTAACTCCGTTCTTGTTCCCCTTGCGCATGCCATCATATCCATGCTTGTTCTTGCTCCAATGTTCATCCTTCTCCAAGCTAGACCCTTCATTTGTAAGCAAAACAAATATATCCAATTTAGGCATCATCATATTCTCATGAACATTAGAATCATTACTAAGAAATGAAAGTACTTGGTAATTTAATTGGCGTGCGTGAGCTCTAGTAATTGGTCCACTATGTATAGCAGCATGGGCTGTGGGTGTAACAATGCTATTGATGTCCTCATCATGCTTGAGGGCTCCGCTCAGGCCTGGCTGACACAGCTCCCGCCTGGCAGCATATACTGCTAGGATGATTTGGTGAGAGTGTTCGTCAAAACTTTTGAAGGCACTTACAAGAGACCAACTGGTTTGGCCGAGTTAAAGCACTGCGTACAGAGGTAGAACGAGACTATCCGTGAGTTCATTCAGCGGTGGGCCACCTGGCACAACACGGTGGAAAATGTCACCAAGCACTAGGCGATATGCGCCGTCAAGGTCGGAGTCTGATACCGAGAGCTGAACATGAAGTTTGGCTGAACTAAGACCCTAACTCTCAATCGGGCTATGGAGATAGCCAATAGCTATGCCAACGGTGAAGAGGAAGACTGACTGAGAAGTGGCAAAAGTCGAGCAGGCGATGCTCATTAGTCGGACAACAACAAGGGCAAGAAGCACAAGAGAAAGGCTCAAGTGAGTGCTAAGGATGCCGCCCTAGCCATCCAAGGTAAAGGCAAAAGCTCCCAAAAGCAAAAGATAGACTGCAAGCAAGGTTGTTAGAATCGTAATTCTGAATCGGATCATAGCTTCGATGGTAGGATCGCAAATCGTAGAATCTTCACTATCAGGATTGTACAAACATAGATTCTAGATACCAAAATCGTAGAATCAGAGGGGTTAGTTTGGATCGTAAAGTCGTAGAATCGTACAACAGAATCGTGATTCTGGCAACCTTGACTGGAAGGGGAAGAAGCTAGTCGCCATGAAGAGTGAAATCCTCGATCAACCCTGCCAGATCCATATGAAGAACAACGAGGAGGGCAATTTAAGTTTGCCCAAGCATACCACTCGGGAGTGCCAACTCATGAAGCAAGAGATGCGGCAAGATTCCTCCGGGGATAAGGACGAAGACGACAATGACGATGGAGGCAAGCGTACTTTCGGTACCACAACATCGAGAAAGTCTTGATGATCTTCGCCGACATCGAAAGCAAGAGTCGCCTCAAGGGGTTCTGGGCACCCCCCGACAAGTTATTTTATATTATATTTCCTAATTCATGATAAAGGTTTATTATTCATGCTAGAATTGTATTGATCGGAAACTTAAATACATGTGTGAATACATAAACAAATACTGTGTCCCTAGTAACCTTCTACTAGACTAGCTCGTTGATCAAAGATGGTTAAGGTTTCCTAAGCATAGACATGTGTTGTCATTTGATAACAGGATCACATCATTAGGAGAATGATGTGATGGACAAGACCCATCTGTTAGCTTAGCATAATGATCGTTTTGTTTATTGTTATTGCTTTCTTCATGTCAAATACATATTCCTTCGACTATGAGATTATGCAACTCCCGGATACCGGAGGAATACCTTGTGTGTTATCAAACATCACAAACCTAACTGGGTGATCATAAAGATGCTCTACAGGTATCTCCGAAGGTGTTTGTTGAGTTGGCATAGATCGAGATTAGGATTTGTCACTCCGAGTATCGGAGAGGTATCTCTGGGCCCTCTCTGTAATACACATCATAAGCTTGCAAGCAAATGACTAAGGAGTTAGTCACAAGGTGATTTATTAAGGAACGAGTAAATAGACTTTCCGGTAACGAGATTGAACTACATATGAAGATACCGATGATTGAATCTCGGGCAAGTAACATACCGATGGACAAAAGGAATTATGTATGTAGTCATAACAGTTCGACCGGTAAAGATCTTCGTAGAATATGTAGGAGCCAATATGGGAATCTAGGTTCCGCTATTGGTTATTGACCGGAGAGGTGTCTCGGTCATGTCTACATAGTTCTCGAACTCGTGGGGTCTGCACGCTTAATGTTCGTTGACTATATAATGCTATATGAGTTATATGTTTTGGTGACCGAATGTTGTTCAGAGTCCCGGATGAGATCATGGACATGACTAGGAATCTCGAAATGGCCGAGAGGTAAAGATTGATATATAGGACAATGGTATTTGGACACGGGAAGTGTTTCGGGACTTACCCGGAAGGAATCGGGTCACCGAAAGGGGTTCTGGGCACCCCCCGACAAGTTATGGGCCTTATGGGCCAAAGGAGAGGACATACCAGCCCAAAGGGCGGGTGCAGCTCCTCCCTTGTTTGGCTAGACCTAGGGAAGGAAAAGTGGGAGGGCTAGCCCCTCCTGTCTTCCCTCTTAGGGGAGAAAGGAAAGGGGGGCGCCACCCTCCCCTGCCTTTCCCCGCGCTCCAAATAAGGAAAGGGGGGCACGGCTTGGGAGGGACCCCAAGTAGGATTCCTCCTACTTGGGTGCCTCCTTTGGCTGCTCCTCCCTCCCTCCCACCTATATATATGTGGGAGGGGGGGCGCCTAACACACAACAGACAATTGCCTAGCCGTGTGCGGTGCCCTCCTCCACCGTTTACACCCCGGGTCATATTTTTGTAGTGCTTAGGCGAAGCCGTGCGGAGATAGCTTCACCATCACCATCACCATGCCGTCGTGCTGCCGAAACTCATCCAATACCTCTCTATCTTGCTGGATCAATAAGGCGGAGGATGTCACCGAGCTGAACATGTGTAGAACGCGAAGGTGTCGTACGCTCGGTACTTGATCAGTTGGAGTGCAAAGAAGTTCGACTACATCAACCGCGTTGTTAAACACTTCCGCTTATGGTCTACGAGGGTACGTAGACACACTCTCCCCTCTCGTTTATATGCATCTCCTTGATAGACCTTGCGTGTGTGTAGATGTTTTTTTTGTTTTCCATGCAACACTTCCCAACAGCGACATCATGAGCCAGGTCTATGCGTAGATGATATGCACGAGTAGAACACAAAGAGTTGTGGGCAGTGATAGTCATATTGCTTACCGCCAACGTCTTATTTTGATTCGGTGGTATTGTGGGATGAAGCGGTCTAGACCAACCTTACATGTCCACACAATGAGACCGGTTCCACCGACTGACATGCAACTAGGTTTGCATAAAGGTGGCTGGCGGGTGTCTGTTTCTCCTACTTTAGTTGAATCGAATTTGACTACATCCGGTCCTTAAAGAAGGTTTAAACAAAAAACTTGATGAATCACCATTGTGGCTTTTACCGTAGGTAAGAACGGTTCTTGCTAGAAGCTCGGAGCAGCCACATAAAACTTGCAACAACAAAGTAGAGGGCGTCTAACTTGTTTTTGCAGGGTATGTTGTGATATGATATGGTCAAGACTTGATGTGATATACGTTATTGTATGAGATGATCATGTTTTGTTATTTATCGAAAACTAGCAGGAGCCTTATGGTTTTCTCTTTATTGTATGAAATGCAAATGACATGTAATTGCTTTATTTATCGCTATGCGTTAGCAATAGTTGTAGAACCAATAGTTGGCGAGACAATGATACATCTCCAACGTATCTATAATTTTTTATTGTTCCATGCTATTATCTTATCTGTTTTGGATGTTTTATATGCATTAATATGCTATTTTATATTATTTTTGGGACTAACCTATTAACCTAGAGCCCAATGCCACTTCCTGTTTTTTCCTTGTTTTTGAGTTTCGTAGATAAGGATTACCAATCGGAGTCCAAATGGAATGAAACCTTCGCAATGATTTTTCTTGGACCAGAAGACAACTAGGAGACCTGGAGATGAAGTCGGAGGAGCCATGAGGCGGCCACAAGAATGAAGGGTGTGCCCAGGGGGGTAGGGCGCACCACCACCCTTGTGGCCCCCCATGACCCTCCTGACCTAATTCGTTCTCCTATATATTCCCATATATTCCCAAACCACCAGAGGCATCCACGAAAACACCTTTCCACTACCGCAATCTTCTGTACCTATGAGATCCCATCTAGGGACCTTTTCTGGCACCCTGTCGGAGGGAGATTCGATCACGGAGGGCTTCTACATCAACTCTATTGCCCTTCCGATGAAGCGTGAGTAGTTTACCACAGACCTACGGGTCCATAGCTAGTAGCTAGATGGCTTCTTCTCTCTCTCTCTTTGATTCTCAATACCATGTTCTCCTCGATGTTCTTGGAGATTTATTCGATGTAATACTTTTTTGCGGTGTGTTTGCCGAGATCTGATGAATTGTGGATTTATGATCAGCTTATCTATGAATATTATTTGAATCTTCTCTGAATTCTTATATGCATGATTTGATATCTTTGTAATTCTCTTTGAACTATCGGTTAGGTTTGGCCAACTAGATTGGTTTTCTTGCAATGGGAGAAGTGCTTAGCTTTGGGTTCAATCTTGCGGTGTCCTTTCCCAGTGACAGTAGGGGCAGCAAGGCATGTATTATATTGTTGCCATCGAGGATAAAAAGATGGGATTGTTTGTGCGGGTATTCGGTGATTTGTGCGTTGTCTCCTACTGGATTGATACCTTGGTTCTCAAACTGAGGGAAATACTTATCTCTACTTTGCTGCATCACCCTTTCCTCTTCAATGGAAAAAACAACGCAAGCTCAAGAAGTAGTAGAAAGAATTTCTGTCATCGTTGCCGGGGAGATCTATGCCAAGTCAAGACATATCAATGACCCATCATAAACTCTCATCTCTTGCATTACATTATTCGTCGTTCGCCTCTCGTTTTCCTCTCCCCCACTTCTAAAATGATTTTTGAAAATATTTTCCTTTTCTTCGCCCTCTCCCGTTTGTCTTCTTCTCTTGCTTCTTGTTTTCTCATTCGTTAGATTGTTTGTCTTGCCTTCATGGCTAGTCCTCCCATCATTGTTAGCACTCCCGATAATGAATTACTCAACTATAAACGAAGGAAGGGAGAAAATCTAAAAGATGCTTGGTATAGAATTTGTAATGCTCAAAATAGTCTACTTGAAAGCAATCTATTGCCATTCTTTTTTGCAATTTTTATGTGGGCGTTACTCCTTGGAATAGATATGTTCTACATACTATTACATGGGGAAATTTCTTGGGGAGCCATACTTTTGATTCTTACAATTCCATGATAGATTTGTTAGGCCCACCACCTCTTTAGATCAATGGAACTGTTTTAACCTTGGACCGTGTGATGCAAAGGCTTGATATTATTGAGAATAAGATTGCTACCGTTGAGTTGATTGAAAATTTGGATAAAAAGGTTCATAATCAGATTACTCAATATGGATCTAAGGTAGGAGTTACTTTAAAGAATCTTAGAGAAACGGAACCCATAGTTAACGAAAAGATAGATCAAGGTCCCACTAGAATTGGCAAACTAGAGGATATTGTTACCAACTTGGGTTCCGCTTTTTGATCCGTTAAAACTACTAAAAATCTCCCTCCTACTAAGATTTCCAAGTTTATTTACGTTCCAAAGAATAAGGGTGAATCTTCTAGTAAAGAAAAATGAAGATCTCAAAACAATATGTGTTCATCCCAATTTTTTTAATATTATTAAGGAACCGATTTCCGCGAGTGAATTTCTTGATTTCTTGCCTAGGAGTTTGATCGTTGATAAAACCAAAGAATCTCCTAAGTATTACAAGTGTGTGATTGAATAATTGCATACGAAAGATGACAATACCTAGATCTACTCGTTTTTTATGCCTAGCTAAGGGCGTTAAATAATAGCGCTTGTTGGGAGGCAACCCAATTTTACTTTTGTTCTTTGCTTTTTGTTCATGTTTTGCAATTTAATGATTCATATAGACTCTGGTTAGATGTGGTTTTGTGTTTTAATTAGTGTTTGTGCCAAGTAATACCTTTGGGATAGCTTACGGTTATAGTTGTTTTAATCTTGCTGAGAAACAGAAACTTTTGCGCCCAGGAAAATAATTTTCATAATTCATAGAAGCATGGTTTCGATCTGATTCGTTTTGCACTGGATTGTGTACACAAATTTCCCAGGTTGTCCTAATTTTTCTGAATTTTTGGAGTTACAGAAGTATTCGAGAGTTACAAATTTCTACAAACTGTTCTATTTTTGACAGATTCTGTTTTCTATCTGTTGATTGCTTATTTTGATGAATCTATGGGTAGTATCGGGGGGGGGGGGGTATGAGCCATGGAGAAGTTGGAATACAGTAGATATTACACCAATATAAATAAAGAATGAGTTCACAGTAGTACCAAAAGTGGTGATTTATTTTCTTATAGTAACGGAGCTTATGAGATTTTCTGTTGAGTTTTATGTTGTGAAGTTTTCAAGTTTTGGGTTAGGATTTGATGGACTATGGAATAAGGAGTGGCAAGATTCTAAGCTTGGGGATTCCCAAGGCACCCAAGGTAATATTCAAGGACAACCAAGAGCCTAAGCTTGGGCATGCCCCGGAAGGCATCCCCTCTTTCGTCTTAGTCTATCAGTAACTTTACTTGAGGCTATATTTTTATTCACCACATGATATGTGTTTTGCTTGGAGTGTATTTTATGATTTGTGTCTTTGCTTTATAGTTTTCCAAAATCATCCTTGTCGTACACACTACACACATGAACCATGATTTATTAGAATACTCTATGTGCTTCACTTATATCTTTTGAGCTAGGCAATTTTGCTCTAGTGCTTCACTTATATATTTTTAGAGCACAACGGTGGTTTTATTTTATAGAAACTGATGAACTCTCATGCTTCACTTATATTATTTTGAGTATCTTTAAATAGCATGGTAATTTGCTTTGGTTATAAATTTAGTCCTAATATAATAGGCATCCAAGAGGGGTATAATAAAAACTTTCATATAAAGTGCATTGAATACTATGAGATGTTTGATTCCTTATGATTGTTTTGAGATATGAAGATGGTGATATTAGAGTTATGATAGTGAGTAATTGTGAATTTGAGAAATACTTGTGTTAAAGTTTGTGAATCCCTTGCATTACATTATTCGCCATTCGCCTCTCATTTTCCTCTCCCCCACTTCTAAAACAATTTTCGAAAACCTTTGCCTTTTCTTGGCCCCTCTTCCATTTGTCTCTTTTCGCTTGCTTCTTGTGTGTTCGTGTGTTATATCGCTTGCTTCGCTTTCATGGCTAGTCCTCCTATTGTTGTCAGTACTCCTGATAATGAAGTTCTCAATTTTGAACAAAGGGAGGGAGAAAATCTAAATGATGCTTGGTATAGAATTTGCAAAGCTCAAAACGGATCTACTAGAAAGCAATCTACCTCCGTTCTTCTCAGCAATTTTTTTGTAGGCATTACTCCTTGGAATAGATATGTTCTTGACACCATTACTGGAGGGAATTTCTTGGGAAGCCATACTTTTGATTCTTATAATGCCATGATAGATTTATTAGGCCCACCACCTCTTTCGGTCAATGGAACTATTTTAACCTTGGAACATGTGATGCAAAGACTTGATATTATTGAGAATAAAATTGCTACTGTTGGGTTAATTGAAAATTTGGATAAAAAGATTCATAATCAAATTACCCAATATGGATCTAAGGTGGGAGTTACTCTAAAGAATCTTAGAGAAAAGGAACCCATAGTTAATGAAAAGATAGATCAAGATTCTACTAGGATTGATAAACTCGAAGACATTATTACCAACTTGGGTTCCGCTTTTTCTGCTGTTGAGAATACCTCTAATCCTCCTCCTACCAAAGTTGCCTAGTTTATTTACGTTCCTAAGAATAAGGGTGAATCTTCTAGTAAGGAAAATGAAGATCTCAAATCAATAAGTGTTCACCCCAATCTTTTCGATATTATTAAGGAACCTTTTACCACAAATGAATTTCTTGATTTCTTGCCTAGGAGTATTATCATTGATAAAACCAAAGAATCTCCTAAAGATTATACGTGTTCAATTGAAGAATTGCATGCCAAAGATGGCAATACCGAGATCTATTCGTGTTTTTACTAGGGGCGTTAAACGGTAGCGCTTGTTGGGAGGCACCCCAATTTTATTTTTGTTCTTTACTTTGTGCTCCTGTTTAGTAATAAATAATTCAGCTAGCCTCTGGTTAGATGTGTTTTTATGTTTTAATTAGTTTTTGTGCCAAGTAGAACCTTTGGGAAGACTTGGGTGAAGTCAATGCGATCTTGCTGTAAAAAACAGAAACTTGTGCGCTCACGAGAATAGATGTCATTTTTGACAGAAGAGTGCTTTTAAGTTGATTCTTTTTGCAGAAGATTAATAGAAAAGTTTCTCACGTCCACCAGTTTAGTTCAGAATTTTTGGAGTTACAGAAGTACTCGAGAGTTACAGATTACTACAGACTGTTCTGTTTTTGACAGATTCTGTTTTTCGCATGTTGTTTGCTTATTTTGATGAATCTATGCGTAGTATCGGGGGGGGGGGGGGTGAGGGAGTCCTGGATAAGGGGATATCCGGAAAGCCGGACTATATACATCATCCGTACTATAGAAGCGTCAAGATACAAGACTCAAGACTTCGGCTCATGTCCGGATGGGACTCTCCTTTGCGTGGAAGACAAGCTTGGCGATCCGGATATTATGTTTCCTTCCTTGTAACCGACTCCATGTAAATCCTAGCTCTCCGGTTTCTATATAAACCGGAGAGCATGGTCCTTAGAAGGCCGATCACAATTACAACCATACCATCATAGGCTAGCTCTTAGGGTTTAGCCTCTACGATCTCGTGGTAGATCTACTCTTGTATTCCACATATCTTCAATATTAATCATGCAGGAAGTAGGGTTTTACCTCCATCGAGAGGGCCCGAACCTGGGTAAACATTGTGTCCCTTGCTTCCTATTACCATCAGCCTAAGATGCACAGATCGGGACCCCCTACCTGAGATCCGCCGGTTTTGACACCGACGTTGGTGCTTTCATTGAGAGTTCCTCTGTGTCGGCGCTTCGAGGCTTGATGGCGTCTTCAATCGTCAACAACACGGTCCAGGGCGATACTTTTCTCCCCGGACAGATCTTTGTGTTCGGCGGCTTCGCACTGCGGGCCAATTTGCTTGGCCAGTTGGAGCAGATTGACAGCTTTGCCCCTGGCCACCAGATCAGGTTCGGAAACTTGAACTATACGGCGGATATCCGCGGAGACTTGATCTTCGACGGATTCGAGCCTGCGCCAGGAGCGCCGGACAGCCACGACGATCATGGCCTAGACCTGCTGTTGGACAGCACCCGGGACATCATCCCCGAAGCAGCCTTGGATCTAAATCCAGGGCAGGTCGTGTTGCCTATGGACGGAGGGCTGGAGCCCGCTCCGCAGGCCGCACACTTATCGGTGGTAGAGCCGAACACGGGTCCCACCGCTGTGGAGGCCTGTAATCCCGGACCCCCGGACTCATATCCGGCTGTTGGTCCTGGTCCGCTCACACTCGAGCCAGCCGAGCCAGGTTGGGCTCCGGTAGTGGAGTTCACCGCTGCGGACATCTTTCAGCACTCACCCTTTAGCGACATGCTGAACTCATTGAAGTCTCTCTCTTTGTCAGGAGACTTTGGGCCGAACTATGTCCGGCTGGAGTGGGAAGCAGGCGATGAAGGAATTCGCTCCCCACCCACCACCCACTTTGTCGCCACAATCGATGATTTAACCGACGTGCTCGACTTTGACTTCGAAGACATCGATGATATGGACGACGATGCAGGAGACATACAGGAGCCACCGCTCACAGGGCGGTGGACAACCACCTCTTCAAATGATATATACATGGTGGACACTCCAAAATAAACCAACGGCGACGAGGCAGTGGAGGACAACCCCTCCGGAGGAAAAGCAAAACATGGGCGTCTCCGACGCCACTCCAAGCCCCGCCACATCAATACCGGTCCAGGAGATGATCCGGATAGTGCCGAAGGGGAATACAATCCTGATCAGCCGACCATCATGCAGGCCGTACAGGACACGGTGTGATACTTGGAGAGGAACAACTATACACCCCCCTCCGAAGACGAGGTAAGCCTCGACAATGACGAATTCGGCGTGCCTGAAGACCCAGTGGAACAAGTTCGCTTTAGGCGACGACTCATAGCCACCGCAAAGAGTCTGCAAAGGAAGCAAGAGCAGCTTAAGGCCGAATAGGATTTGCTAATAGAACGATGGACCAAGATCCTGGCCACCGAGAAGTACGGACTCGACCGCCCTAACAAAGGGCACACGCGGAACAACTAGCTACCTCAACCTAAGGAGGAAAATCAAAGGCACACAACTCGACGTCCGCACACCACTACGGGCCAAACCAACAAGAAGGATACAAGAAGAAGTAGCCTCAAGCCCCAGCGCAACGGTCATAAACGGCAAAACAGGGAAGCCGGTATCAAGTTCAGCAAATCCCAGTCCGGTCAACAGACAAGAAACAGCTCAAGCCTATTCGGCCCAAGCCACGAACTCGATCAGCCGTGCGCAATTCACGATACTCCCAAAAGAACGGCAAAACATACTAATAGAGAATGCCAGATCTCCAAAGTAAAGCAACCGGGCGTGTGCCGGAAACATTGAGGGGAGGTGCTTAGTCAAAAGCCCCCCCAGCACAACAGTACGGCCGATCGCCCCTACGATACAAAACCAAAGCAATTCAATTGCATACCCCCAGACCTAACAGTCCAGGGGCTCCTAAAACAATAAAAGCCCAAGCGGGCGTACAAATAAACACCTTCTACAAGGTGCCAGGCACAAAGGCTAGGATTATTGGCCCGCCGCCCTAACGGTTGTTTTGAGATAACCAAATAAGGCCCCGCCATCGGTGCATTCCCCCTATACGGTATCACACCGTATACTAATAAGATGAACCACGTTGGCTAGATTCCACGTGGCAAATCATCAGGCCAGCACCGGTAATACACTCATGCCTGCGTGCAGAGCCAAACCCCACCCTTAGAAGCGGAGATCATACAGCTACCAGAGTAGCAAGTCGCGCATGCCTGTCAATATTTTGATATGACAGCCAACTATCCAGACACCAACTGAGGAGTCTGGGCTGCTTCTCGAATAGCGGCTGGGGTCACCAGGGTCCGATCAGGAACCTTGGGACCAACCACAGGAGGACGTTCACCGCCCTCCGCTCACTTACCTTCACAAACTAACTTTTATGCAGAACAGGTTTGGCGGCATGAAGTCGGCCCTGACACACAAGGACAGGACCATGCAGGTAGACGGGAGTTCGGATTCACTTTCGATCCATTCACAGCCCCCTCCAGTCCGGCCACCACAGGTTCCGCCAGAAAACCATCTTTTTTTCATAATCATAAATCACATTCATATGCATGGACATATCATATTACTGCAATGCGTTGACTTAACTAAACATGCACTGGTCGTCGTTTATCATCGACGCCTCTTTGCCATAAACATCGCAGCCACGGTTCGTGTTACGCCCGGTTATGCCAGGGGCTACACGGTACGGCAATAAAGTCCGACCACCTTCTCGGTCGCACGGCACCCCAAACTTATAGCACTATATGCATCAGCACTGAATCATGTCTTGGGTCATTGGTTGGGTTTGCCCGGCTCCCATGTTTTGGTACCTTATGTTCCGTTCCGTCGGCTAAGGTAGCACTGGGAGAACTACTGTGATTGTGTCCCGGATCTGCCGGACGAGCACCTTAGTAGAGAAAGCCGAAAACCGACCGTCATGATGTGGCGAGATCTGGTCAGCTGTTCAAGAGGTTGCAAAATCCTTAAAGATTTATTCCGCATAACGCCACTATAAAATGCAGATTGCGACGGATCGGTCTACCGATCAGGCGCCAATAGAGCCCCTAGTTCGGCCTTCCGGACACTAGGGGCTGCGCCGACCATACTCGAAATCCTATGGCTAAGTGAGAGTAATAAAGCCCTATAGTCCGATTGCCCGGTTCGTGGTGAGAAACGCCTCCTTATAAGGACCCAACAATGGGATAAAGAGTGTTCAGAAATACCCCGAACACCCCCGTACTTCTCTCGTGGGGGCTGAAGCCAACGACTGGCCAACTCTCAGAATTCATATACAATAAACAGCCGCAAAGGAAGAACACATGTTCAAACCAAATAGGCAACATATAACAAAAGTGCCATTATCCCATATTACAAATGATGGCAACAATGCCCTTAGGGAAATATAATGTCTTTGGTGAACTTGTCCGCCGCTAGGCGGGCACCCTTCATTACACCTTCATAATACAGTTCGGGCTTGCGATGCTCCTTACCCTCTGGTGGCCCCTCAGTTATCAGCTTTTCTGCATCAAGCTTCCCCCAATGCACTTTTGCATGGGCAAGCGCCATTCGCACACCTTCTATACAGACTGGTCGCCTGATAATATCAAGCCGAGGACAGGCGCCCACAATCCGCTTGACGAGTCCGAAGAAACTGCATGGAATTGGCTCTGTAGGCCACAGCCGGATGACCAAGTCCTTCATGGCTAGTTCGGCCGCCTGGTGCAGTTCGACCAACTGCTTCAGCTGATCGATAAAAGGCACCGGATAGTTCGGCGCTAGATACTGCGACCAGAAGTTCCTCCCCACAGACTCCCTCTCCTCGGACCGGTAAAATTGGGCCGCATCTGATATGCTACGAGGTAGATCCGCAAACGCCCCTGCAAAATCAAGAATTCAGCTTGCCGCTTAGAGTTCTCAATATTATAACATCATAATGGCCATATATACAACAGGCCTCACCAGCCGCAACTTTTCGGGCCTCCTGAATGTCCCGTACAGCACCTCGGGCTTCTTCCCGAGCATCTTCCATGGCTTGGATAGCTTTGGCGAGTCCGGATTCTTTCCCTACTAAACTCTGCTCCAAGCTCTCGCTTTTCATCACAACATCCTGAAGCTCCCGCTCAGCTATGACGACCCTGGCCTCATGTTTTTCACGCAGAGCCTGTTCGGCGGAAGCCTTCTCTTGGGCATCAGCTACCGCTTTCTTCAGCGCCTCGTATTCGGCACTCGCTCCTAGGGCGCATAACATACATACTTTTCAAATAGGCACACTTATTAAGTTGTGCCCAACGCAAGACAATGTTCAAACATACCTTGCCTCTCCTCCAATTGCTTCTTCGCACGGCCAAGTTCTTCTTCGGCCCGTCTGAGGCTCTCTTTCAGCTCGGACACTTCCGCATCATGAGCGGCCGCCCTCTCCATAGACGCCTGTTTTCAAAAACATGGGTATACAGCATTAAAAGTGCTCATTACAACTGAGGATTTGATCCCCTGCCCGGCTTTCTTTTTTTCTAGACAGTGTATCAGGGGCTACTCCTCATATCATACTAATTCTTTAAAGGTTCCTTAGAAACCATACCTCAAAGGCCTTTATAAGGCCAAAACAGGACTCATTCAGCCCGCTTTCGACAGCCTGAATCTTTCCAACCACCACACCCATAAGGGTCCGATGTTCATCAACGACAGACGCGTTCCTTAACGCTGTCAACAAACCGCCCGATAGCTCGGCGTATACTGAGGTGTCCGGCGAGATAGGCAAACCTCCCTCCATGGAGGATGGCCGCCGGCCCGATCCTGGAGCCTTAGGGGCCTCCAGAGCCTTATCCGGCCCCGAGTCTCTTTGAGACGACACCTCGGTATCGTGCCCAGACTTCGTAAAAGCAATCCCCGGAGGCATCTCACTCGCCACAACATTCGAGCTCAACGAATCCTCCAATGAGGATTGTCCGGCAGGAGACTTTGCCGGGCTGTGTGAGATGTGGCGACAGTTAAAACTACAATACCCGGACAACCCTAGATACATAGGCGTATTCAGATTTCAGTTACTTACGATTTTCCCAAGGGCTGGGCCTCGAGATCCCACTCCGGGCTGTTATCAGCAGCCGGGGTGGATGCCTCTGGAGGGGAACCTCGCCTTCTCTTGGGCGACTCGGCCTCCAGGGACGGGGAAGTTGCATGCTTCTTCCCGCCGGCAGAGCGAGGCTCGTCTTCCTCTTCCTCCTCCTCTTCGTTTTTGGAAGAAGGAGCATCGCTAGAGCCTTCGGACCGGGTATCCGGAGCCTCGCGACAACGGAGACCACTCCAGGTCTTCTTGACCTGCTTGGGGGCCTCCTTCTTGGGCACCTTGTAAGGTGCAGGGACCAACACCTTCGTCAGAAGAGGTCCGGCTGGTTCCTTCGGCAGTGGGGCCGGACATTGTATCCACTCCACTCTTTTTATCCATCCCTAAAACCACAATGAAGCACGATTAAAACGCCCCCCTCATGATATGCCGGCTGAAGCCTGGACGGATGGGGCGTGGCTATAACTTGCCGGGCTTGCAGAATGGGATAATTGATACCCCCGGTCCTCAGAAGAGTCCGGCCATGATTTGCTGGACTTAAAGGAGCACCTTCCAGATATCCTCATGGGAGGAATCATGGAGCTCCCGGAGGTTGGTGCTCGGATGGGTCGAATTCCCATAAAGTATAGGCTCGATGCTGGCAAGGGAGAACCAGGCGAACTAGCATCACCTGGAACACGTCAACAAGCTTGACGTCCTTGTCGACCATATTCCGAACACGTGTCAGGAGCAGTGACAGCTCATCGGACGAGCACCAGTTCGGGCCCTTCTTGGGCCAGGATGTAAGCCGCAGCGGAGCTCCGGATCTGAACTCAGGAGCTGCTGCCCATTCTTCGCCGCGTGGTTCGGTGATATAAAACCACTACTGCTGCCATTCCTTGACGGAGTCATTAAAGTGCCCTTCGGCCAAACAACCTTGGGCATCTTGCTCACCATGGCGCCGCCGCACTCGGCATGTTCACCACTCACCACCTTGGGCTTCACATTGAAAATCTTCAACCACAGGCCGAAGTGAGGCGGAATCCGGAGGAAGGCCTTGCATGCAACGATGAATGTCGAGATATTGAGAAAAGAGTTGGGGGAAAGATCATGAAAATCAACCCCATAGTAATACATGACTCCACGTATGAATGGGTGGAGGGGAAACGCGAGCCCGCGGACAAAATGGGGAAGGAACACGACTCTCTCGTGGGGCTCCGGAGTCGGGACAACCTGTCCCGCCGGTGGGAGACGGTGGCCAATCTCCTTGGCCAGATACCCGGCTTCCCGGAGCTTCTTGATATCCTTCTCCCGGACGGTAGAGGCCATCCATTTTCCTCTTGCTCCGGATCCGAACATCTTTGGAAGCCCTCTCTTCGATGGAAAAAAAGGCGCTCGGGCATTAGGGCTCGAGCAGAGGGAAGTGAGTTAGCGGAAGGAGAAGGCGTGGGTAAAAGAGGAAGATGCCCTATCTCTTTATAAGAGAGGGTAAGAGCTTTTTGCGCCTTCCCACTTGCCTAGTGGAACCCGCTTGTCTCCCGCTCGCCGCGATTAGCGGTACGGTTGGATTACCCATACTCATATTGACGAGAATCCCGTGATAAGGGGACATGATCTTCGCTTCGACAAGACGTGCTCAGGAAACCGCCTCGCAGTATACACTATGGCTGGTTGTGGGAAAAACGGTTCGAATAATGAACTGGCCCTAATGGCCTGTCACGTCATCTAAAAGTTGTCAGCTAGAGTATCATTCTCTCTACGGTGGTATGTGAAGATCATTTTGCAGATCCGGACACGGTCTACGTGTTCGATGGTAACCTTGGAGTATTCGGAGGAGGAACCCACCTTGCAATGCCGAAGACAAGACTGCGCGCCGGACTCATCGTCATTGAAGCCTGGTTCAGGGGCTACTGAGGGAGTCCTGGATAAGGGGGTATCCGGACAGCCGGACTATATACATCGTCCGGACTATAGAAGCGTCAAGATACAAGACTCAAGACTTCGGCTCGTGTCCGGATGGGACTCTCCTTTGCGTGAAAGACAAGCTTGGCGATCCGGATATTATGTTTCCTTCCTTGTAACCGACTCCATATAAATCCTAGCTCTCCGGTGTCTATATAAACCGGAGAGCATGGTCCTGAGAAGGCCGATCAGAATTACAATCATACCATCATAGGCTAGCTCTTAGGGTTTAGCCTCTATGATCTCGTGGTAGATCTACTCTTGTATTCCACATATCTTCAATATTAATCATGCAGGAAGTAGGGTTTTACCTCCATCGAGAGGGTCCGAACCTGGGTAAACATTGTGTCCCTTGCTTCCTGTTACCATCAGCCTAAGACGCACAGATCGGGACCCCCTACCCGAGATCCGCCGGTTTTGACACCGACAGGGGGTATGAAGCATAGAGAAGTTGGAATATAGTAGTTTTTACACCAATATAAATAAAGAATTAGTTCACAACAGTACCTTAAAGTGGTGATTTATTTTCTTATACTAACGGAGCTCATGAGAGATTTTCTGTTGAAGTTTTGTGTTGTGAAGTTTTCAAGTGTTAGGTAAGGATTTGATGGACTTTGGAATAAGGAGTGGCAAGAGACTAAGCTTGCGGATGCCCAAGGCACCTGAAGGTAAAATTCAAGGACAATCAGAAGTCTAAGCTTGGGGATGCCCCAAAAGGCATCTCCTCTTTTGTCTTCTTCTATCGGTAACTTTACTTGAGGCTATATTTTTATTCACCACATGATATGTGTTTTGCTTGGAGCATCTTGTATGATTTGAGTCTTTGCTTTTTAGTTGACCACAATCATCCTTGTTGTACACACCTTTTGAGTGAGACACGCATGAATCGTGATTTGTTAGAATACTCTATGTGCTTCACTTCTATCTTTTGAGCTAGACAATATTGCTCTAGTGCTTCATTTATATATTTTTAGAGCATGCGGTGGTTTTGTTTTATAGAAATTGATGAACTCTCATGCCTCACTTATATTATTTTGAGAGTCATTTAGAATAGCATGGTAATTTGCTTAGGTTATAAAATTAGTCCTAATATGATGGGCATCCAAGATGGGTATAATAAAAACTTCCATATGAAGAGCATTGAATACTATGAGAAGTTTGATTCTTTATGATTGTTTTGAGATATGAAGATGGTGATATTAGAGTCATGCTAATAGGGTAGTTGTGAATTTGAGAGATACTTGTGTTAAAGTTTGTGATTCCCATAGCATGCATGTATGGTGAACCTATATGCGATGAAGTCGGAACATGATTTATTTTTTTGATTGTCTTCCTTACGAGTGGCGGTCGGGGACAAGAGATGGTCTTTTGATACCAACCTATCCCCCTAGGAGCATGCGCATAGTACTTCATTTCGATAAATAATAGATTTTTGTAATAAGTATGTGAGTTCTTTATGACTAATGTTGAGTCCATGGATTATACACTGTAATGCCCGGATAATTATCCTACAGTAAAACTCTCCTAATGATGCCATGTCATCTACATTACTGTTGCTAATCTAGTGGTAGTTCAAAAGCATTGCAAATTCAAAAATGAATTAGCGACAAACACCCAAAGTTTTCAAAAGTCAAAACAAAAATGTTCGGGGGTTGCCAAATATTACAATGGTAATTATGGTGAAGTAAACACATTTTTAGAAAATGCCTAATTACTTTAAAATGAAATAAAACAGAATAGGAATTAAATAAAAAGAAAAGTGAAAATAAAACAAAAGGAGAAAACCCCCTCCCCACTGGGCCAATCGGCCCAGCTGCTAGCCAGGCCGGTCCCAAACCGGCCAACCCACCCGCACGGCCACAGCCCCTGCCCCCCGGCCCGCAACCAACCTGGTCGGCCCAGCCGGTCCCGCTCCCCACACCGCACCCCCTTCCTATTCCTCGGACGCGCGCCGCTACAGGGCGCGGTCGCCACCGGACCCGCTCGCCGGCGTTGAGGTGGATAAGGACGCCGACGCCGCGCCCCCTCGGTCTCTCCTCCCACTCGCCCCCACTCTCCCCTCGGTCCCTGCGCCTTCCCCCCTCAGATCCACCTCACTCTCCCCCTCATTCCCCACCACGCCCGAACACCGCCATGGACCCGCCGCCGTGAATCGCGCGGCCACAGTCATCGCCTCGCCGCGCCTGCGTGTCCGTCATCATCGCCGTCGTCTTCCTCGTCGACCGGTGGCCTCAGCTAGAGCTGGGGAGCCCCGAATCAACGGATCCCCTTTGCCCACATCTCCGGCTGCCGCGTTCTTCTTCATCTTCGGCGCCAGTCTCTGCTGCTACTAATCCGTCACAGGCCTACGTGTGAGCCGCACGGTGAGCCCTCCCGCCTCCTGCTCCTCCCCGTTATCTCCCGCACGCATTGTAGCTAGCTCGGTGTCGCGCCCGAGAGCTCACCGCCGCCGGTCGCTTCGCCGCCGTGGCCATGGCCTCTGTCGTGCTCGCCTGAGCGCGACATCGTGCTCCTGATGCTCACAGGAGCCCAACCCGCGCACGCGCACACTCCCTCCCGTGCCTCCTAGCATGTTTCCCGTCGAGGACCCGACCGCGTCGCCGCCCGCGCTCGTCGCTGGCAGCCGTCCGGTGACCCTTTGGTCCTGGGCTCGTGCCATTGTGCTCGCGCACGCGCGAAGGCTTCGCCCTGCCCTTCTGGTTGCCCAATAGCACGCCGCATCGCCCATCCCCCTCACGGCCGAACTCTGGCGTCTGCCTCTCTGTTTGCCGGCGATAGCTCCGGCGACCTCAGGACGAACCACCACCACCACTAGATGCACCTCTTCACGCTTGTTTGAACGAGCCTAGGCGCGCGCGGATCCGTGGCCTGTGCGCAAATTCCGGCAAACTCCGGCGGGTCGGCGCCGTGCTTTTGGTCGCCGGCGGCGAGAGCCTGCCCTGATGACCTGGCACCTCGGGTCCCACCACCTGGGCCACCGACTGGTGGGCCCAGGCCCCCCTGTTGACCAGTTGACTGAGTCAACTGCTGACTGGGCCGCCCCTGTCTCACTGACCTATAGGCCCCACCTTAATAAACAAATAAAAATAAATAGATAATTTGCTAATTAATTAAATTAATTAATTAAACACTAACCTCTCACTGACTACCAGGCCCCACCTGCTAATTAGCCCATTTAGTTAGGTTAAACCCCCCCTGTTAGTGTCCTGACAATGACATGTGGGTCCCACTGGACCCACCTGTCTGGTTTGACTGGTCAACCGACCAGTTGACCTGTTGACATCACTCTGATGTCATGCCTGCGTCATCATTCTGTAATGCCCCGGATACAACTTTCCATATTCGTAACTCCAACTCTTGCCATTTCCATCTAAGTGATTTATTTTTCCTCCGTGGTTGGGGTTTTGTCGGTTGTTTTGCATTTTGTTCTTGTTATGCATTTCATCTCATAGCATCATCCGCATTGCATCGGCACTTTGTTGCCGTCATTTTTTTTTCAAAACTTGCATTCGCTCGTCGTTGCCGTTTCTCCCTTTGCCTTCATCACCGTCCCTCGGACCGCTTTGCCTTCGTTGACCGTTCCAGACCAACTGGGTTTTCGATTCACTCTTGTCAAACCACCGACCCCCTCTTGCGCGCGTCCGAAAACTTCCCCGAACCCGAACCGCTCAGTCATCACCGTTGCATTCGGATCATCTCCAAACATCTATAAAATATCTGCGTTTCTCCATTCGACTCTCCTAAGCTATTTATTCTTGACCGTCCGATTACGATCGGAGGGACGATATACCCCCTAAGTTAAACCCACTTACTATATATATCTAGACAAACCACCTAATTTCTAGGGATCCTACCCTAGCGCCGCCGCCACTCTCTCTCGGGATCCCCCCAGATCCGATCCATCCAATCCCACCAACCAGCGCAACCATCGCCCTCCTCGTTCGTCCACGACCCCGAGCCACTTCTCCTGCCGGCGACCAGAACCAGCAGGAACTGCTCGTCGTGCCCCTCCTGGTTCCTTTCTCTCCCTTCTCTGGTTCCTCCCTCCGCTAAGCTGGCTCTCTCTTCCCTCACCCCAAGCTCCCTTGTCTCTGTGCCTACAGGAGCTCCGCCGCCGCGCCATCTTCAGGCGCTCGAGCCCGAGCTCGCCCGCGCCACGTCTTCCTCCTTGTCACGCGGATCCAGGAGGCTCGCCGCCCAGCCGCATCGCCCTGTTGCCGCGCCTACATCGCTAGGAGCCGCTCGCCGTCGTTCTTCATCCCGCAGCACCCGAGCCCTTGTGCCATGCTCCTCCTCTGCCCATGCGCCCGAGCTCGCACGTCGCCGCGCGTCTCCAACCTCGGCACCGCCACCACTAACGCGCCACCAGGCCAGAGCCCCTCGTTGCCCTCTCCTTTTTCCCCCACATCCATTCGTGACCTCTGTGCTCGCCGTCGTCCTGCTGTGCTCGGATCCGCCGCCGCGCCCTGCATCACCCCGATTCGGTCTCCCCTCCTCGCCGTTGACTGCGCCGAGGCCACGACAGCGTCGCTCCTGGGCCGCGTCGCCAGCGCCAGGAGGGCCTAGCCTCCTCCGCGTCGCCAGGCCCAGCAGCCCCCCCCTCCGGCCCGCCTTCCTCACCTCCGTCCGGGCCACGGCCCATGGGTGAGCAGCCCCTTCCAGCTTCCCCCTCCTGTACACTAGCGGGCCAGCCAATTTCGGCCTGCTTCTGTTTTTTTCCAGATCTGTGAATTTAGGTTTTTCCAGGAGATTACAGATTTGCAGAAAAGCCCCTGTTGTGTTTTGTTAATAACTAAATATGTATGCATCCAAATTAATCAAACTGTATATGTAAAATGCTTAGAATTTTATCTAGTTTCATAATATGCATCATTCATCCCTGTTTAAAATGTTTAACTTGCTGTTTAAATTAATTTGCTAAATGCCATGCTAAAATGATTTATTTCATAACTAAATAACCGTAGCTCGGTTTTAAATAAACTTTATATGTAAATGGGGTGGAAAAATGCCTAGATTAACATGGTGCACTTTGTTTTACTGTTTAACAACTCTAAAATTGTGTATAGGGCAGAACAGTAGCAAATTCGAAATATGACATGAGGATTTTCCGGAATTGTTGTTTGTTGTTTCCGGCCTCATTTAAACTTGCCTAGATAGGTAGTTTCTATATGCTTCACCTCTTGCCATGTTTAACAACATTTAATATTGTTGGGTACAAAACCGAGAGAGAACTAAATAATTGATGTGGTGTTTCGTCAATATGCAACTAGTTGCATATTGATCTCCACTTAACTTGTAGTATTGTTTGTTGCACTTTGCCATGCCTTGCCTCTTTAACCGGAGATGCATCATACTTGCTTGTGCATCGTGCCATGTCTATGTGATGGTTGTTTACCATGTTGTTTGCTTCTTTCTGGTATTGCTTCTTCCTGATAGTTCCGGTAACGTTGCGATTGTGAGGATTTGTTCGACTACGCCCGTTCATCTTCTTCATGGACTCGTTCTTCTTCCTAGCGGGATTTCAGGCAAGATGACCGCTACCCTGGATCTCACTACTATCATTGCTATGCTAGTTGCTTCGTTCTATCACTATGCTGTGCTACCTATCACCTGTTTATCAAGCCTCCCAAATTGCCATGAACCTCTAACCTTTGACACCCCTCCTAGCAAACCATTGATTGGTTATGTTACCGCTTTGCTCAGCCCCTCTCATAGCGTTGTTAGTTGCAGGTGAAGTTGAAGATTGCTCCTTGGTGGACAGGATTTTGTTGGGATATCACAATATCTCTTATATTATTAATGCATCTATATATTTGATAAAGGGTGGAAGGCTCGGCCTTATGCTTGGTGTTTTGTTCCACTCTTGCCGCCCTAGTTTCCGTCATACCGGTGTTATGTTCCCGGATTTTGCGTTCCTTACGCGGTCGGGTGATTTATGGGACCCACTTGACAGTTCGCTTTGAATAAAACTCCTCCAACAAGGCCCAACATTGGTTTTACCATTTGCCTCACCACCACCTATATTTCCCTTGGGAGTAATTAACCCAAGGGTCATCTTTATTACATCACCCCCGGGCCAGTGCTTGTCTAAGTGTTGGTCCGAACTAGAGCCCTTTGCAGCGCCCCCTCAGGGAAACTTGAGGTCTGGTTTTAGTTGTATGGATTGCTCATCCGGTGTTGCCCTGAGAACGAGATATGTGCAGCTCCTATCGGGATTGTCGGCGCATCGGGCGGTCTTGCTGGTCTTGTTTTACCATTGTCGAAATGTCTTGTAAACCGGGATTCCGAGTTTGATCGGGTCTTCTTGGGAGAAGGTATATCCTTCGTTGATCGCGGGAGCTTATCATGGGCTAAGTTGGGACACCCCTGCAGGGTATAATCTTTCGAAAGCCGTGCCTGCGGTTATAGGCAGATGGGAATTTGTTAATGTCCGGTTGTAGATAACTTGACACTAGATCCGAATTAAAACGCATCAACCGCGTGTGTAGCCGTGATGGTCTCTTCTCGGCGGAGTCCGGGAAGTGAACACGGTCTTTGGGTTATGTTTGACGTAAGTAGGAGTTCAGGATCACTTCTTGATCATTGCTAGTTTCACGACCGTTCTGCTTGCTCTCTTCTCGCTCTTATTTGCGTATGTTAGCCACCATATATGCTTAGTCGCTGCTGCAACCTCACCACTTTACCCCTTCCTTTACCATTAAGCTTTGCTAGTCTTGATACCCACGGTAATGGGATTGCTGAGTCCTCGTGGCTCACAGATTACTACAACAATAGTTGCAGGTATAGGTTATGCGATGATCTTGACGCGAGAGTGATGTTTGCTTGTATGGAGTTCTTCTTTTGTTTCTTCTTCGATCAGGGGATAGGTTCCAGGTCGGCAGCCTGGGCTAGCAGGGTGGATGTCATTTGAGTTTCTGTTTGTGTTTCATCCGTAGTCGGATGATGCTCTTATGTATTGTGATGTTGTATTCGTGTGGCATTGTATGCCTTTTGTATGTATCCCCATCTATTATGTAATGTTGATGTAATGATATCCACCTTGCGAAAGCGTTTCAATATGCGGGTCTATCCTTGGTGGGACCTTCGAGTTCCTTTTGGATAGGGTCGCATATTGGGTGTGACACATTCACTGTTTTGGATAATGTTGGATTTAAATAAATAATTAAAATCAGAAAATGATTTAAATCTTTAGAAAATCATATCTTTTAATACGTAACTCGGATGAAAATACTTTCTACATGAAAGTTGCTCAGAACGACGAGACGAAACCGGATACGCAGCCCGTTAGTTTGCCACACATCCCTAACCTATCGGACTCGCAACTTTCCCCCTCCGGTACCTCTGCCCGAAAACGCGAAACACCGAGGATACTTTCCCGGATGTTTCCCCCCTTCGTCGGTATCACCTACTACCGCGATTGGGCACACCTAGCATCGTTACTTGTCATGTCATGCATCGATATGCATCTGTTTGCATTGTATTCATTGTTTCTTCCCCCTCTTCTCTCCGGTAGACTACGAGACCGACGTTGCTGCTGCCCAGTTCGACTACGGAGTTGACGACCCCTCCTTCTTGCCAGAGCAACCAGGCAAGCCCCCCTCCTTGATCACCAGATATCGCCTATTCTTCTCTATACTGCTTGCATTAGATTAGTGTAGCATGTTACTGCTTTCCGTTAATCCTATTCTGATGCATAGCCTGTCATTGTTGCTACAGTCATTAATACCTTGCCCGCAATCCTAAATGTTTAGTATAGGATGCTAGTTTATCATCATTGGCCCTACATTCTTGTCAGTCTGCCTTGCTATACTATTGGGCCGTGATCACTCGGGAGGTGATCACGGGTTTATACTATACATATATACATACTACAGATGGTGACCAAAGTCGGGTCGGCTCGAGGAGTACCCGCGAGTGATTCATAGATTGGGGGTTGAAAGGACCTTTGTCCCGACGGCTCTCTGTGTGGATCTTTGTGGCGGAGCGACAGGGCGGGTTGAGACCACCTGGGAGACAGGTGGGCCTGGCCCTGGTCGGCGTCCGCGGTTATTTCATAATAACACGCTTAACGAGATCTTGGTATTTGATCTGAGTTTGGCCACTGGCCTATACGCACTAACCAACTACGCGGGAACAGTTATGGGCACTCGATGTCGTGGTATCAGCCGAAGCCTTCTTGACGTCAGCGATGGAGCAGCGCGCGCCGGATTGGACCACGTAACGTGACTTCCTTTGTAATGGAGGTTGCTAGGTCTTCTTCCGGCCGCCCTCGCAACATGCAGGTGTGCAATGGGCGATGGGCCCAGACCCCTGCGCGCATAGGATTTAGACCGGCGGGCTGACCTCTCTGTTGTGCCTAGGTGGGGCTGCGACGTGTTGATCTTCCGAGGCCGGGCATGACCCAGGAAAGTGTGTCCGGCCAAATGGGATCGAGCGTGTTGGGTTATGTGGTGCACCCATGCAGGGAAGTTAATCTCTTCGAATAGCCGTGTCCCTCGGTGAAAGGACGACCCGGAGTTGTACCTTGACCTTATGACAACTAGAACCGGGTACTTAATAAAACACACCCAGACAAGTTCCACAGACAACCCGGTGATCGCTTTTCCACAGGGCAACGAGGGGAGGATCACCGGGTAGGATTATGCTATGCGATGCTACTTGGAGGACTTCAATCTACTCTCTTCTACATGATGCAAGACGGAGGCTGCCAGAAGCGTAGTCTTCGATAGGACTAGCTATCCCCCTCTTATTCTGGCATTCTGCAGTTCAGTCCACTGATATGGCCTCCTTACACATATACCCATGCATATGTAGTGTAGCTCCTTGCTTGCGAGTACTTTGGATGAGTACTCACGGTTGCTTTGCTCCCTCTTTTCCCCCGTTTTCCTCTTCTTCTCGGATGCCGCAACCAGACGTTGGAGCCCAGGATCCACACGCCACCGTCGACAACGCTGGAGGTGCCTACTACTACGTGCAGGCCGCTGACGATGACCAGGAGTAGTTTAGGAGGATCCCAGGCAGGAGGCCTGCGCCTCTTTCGATCTGTATCACAGTTTGTGCTAGCCTTCTTAAGGAAAACTTGTTTAACTAATGTCTGTACTCAGATATTGTTGCTTCCGCTGACTTGTTTATGTCGAGCACTTGTATTCGAGCCCTCGAGGCCCCTGGCTTGTAATATGATGCTTATATGACTTATTTATTTTTAAAGTTGTATTGTGATATCTTCCCATGAGTCCCTGATCTTGATCGTACACATTTGCGTGCATGATTAGTGTATGATTGAATTGGGGGCATCACAAGTTGGTACCAGAGCCGACTGCCTGTAGGAATCCCCCTTCCACACTCCTTGGCCGAAGTCGAGTCTAGTCACTACAAAACTTTTACTAACTTGGCTGTGTGCCTTACGGGCCCACGTCGCCATTGGGTGGTATTAGGATCTTTTACTTCTCGACCTTTACTCTAGGGCTCTGAACTCTCTCCTACTCGGGTTAAACGAATTTACTAACTGTGACATTAGGATCCCGTTACCACGTTCACCCCAAAGTTGGATAAGCCATAGTTATTCTCTAGGATAGTATTTTGGATAGTGCCCATATTGTCATTTGACTCCATTGAAACATCTTTGTTTTCAGATGGAACCCACGAGGCAGGTCGTGCGCCACACTGCGGCCATTGGTGCCTCAGGATCACCTGCTGTGCTAGCTGAGATGATGACCTATCTGGGTTATCGCTGGCACCCTGAGTACACCGTCTATGAGGAGTACCAGGACTTTAACCAGGAGCAGTACCGTGCCATCGTCCACCTCTACTCTCGGGAGTATGAGTCCACTACCATGCTGCACACCGCTCATGGTGTTGGAGTGACCATCGAGATGGCAGTCCACGATGCTGCTCATGCTGCTCTGACACGTCTTCGTGGAGAGTATCAGGCGTTGGAAACTTCCCCTTTCAGGCACATTCCTATCGCATCTGACGTTGGTGTGGAGGGATACTACACTGCTGCCTACTCCATCGTCACCCGAGAGCCCTTCCACCATCAGCGCCTGGTTCTGCATGCTAATGGGCTGGACCGAGCTAACAGAGCTCTTCGCCACGAGTTGTACACCACTCGTCAGCACCTTTACAGGGCTCTGACGTTGTTGCACCCCTTTGTCCGGTCTGGATAGCTGCCGCGTTCCGTGATCTACCCAGTCAGGACCGTGATGCCCCACGGTGTCGGTTGGCCAGAGGTGGGAGGCTACTCTCCCGCACTTGGTCCTCTTCTGCCACCTGAGCGTCGGGTTCTACACCAGAGTATCCGCGACCCCCAGGCCACTGACGTGGAGGACTATCCGTTGCCTCACTACCAGCTGTCAGGCTACAGCTACCTTCACAGTACCTCCTGGGACTGATGTAGTCTTGCTCATTAGTATTAGATGCATTCGCCCGCGAGCCTGCGTGCCGCCTATGATGACTTAGTCTATGTACTGAACTCTGTGTACTGAACTCTGTGTACTGAACTCTATGTCCGACCCCTTTTGTAAGTTATGCCGACTACTATGTGGTATCTGTCGTGCTCCTTTCATTATGCATGTTTCATCATGAATGATTCTTGTCTATGCAAATTTCTCAATACTGAACTACCCCTGTTATATATTAGCAGGATGGTTAGACCAGCTGGTCGTGGTCGTGGCGGCAACGCCCCACCACCGCCTGAGTACATGGCTGGTATGGTCCAACAGCTCGAGATGAATCGCCAGTTCATGGAGAATGTGATGGCTTAGTTCCCTCGTCCCAATATGAACGAGCAACCAACCTAAGTGACTCTGCAGGATTTCATGCGCCTCAACCCAACCATGTACCGCAGGTCAACTCAGCCACTGGATGCTGATGACTGGCTCCGTGACATCACCTATGAGATGGAGTCTGCTTAAGTAGCCCCTGCCCGCTATGTCACCTTTGCTTCCTTCTTTCTGAAGAGACCCGCAGCTCAATGGTGGGACAGCCACAGGCGTACTCTGCCAGTTGGGACAATCGTCACCTGGCCAGACTTTCAAGCTGCCTTCCGCGCCCGCTTCATTCCTCAGGGGATCATGGACAGGAAGAAGCGTGAGTTCCGCAACCTCACCCAGGGCAACAAAACTGTGGAAGCTTATCAGCGGGAGTTTCTGGACTTATCCTGCTATGCTGAAGAAGACATGGCAACTGATGCTCGCAGACAGGAGAAGTTCTGTGACGGCCTTCAAGCTGACATCAAGCTCGCACTTCTAGTGCATGACTTTGCCGATTTCGCCACCTTGGTGAACAAGGCCATCAATGTCGAGACTGGTCTACAGGAACACCAGAGCTCTCAGAGGCGCAACCGAGACACGGGCTCATCTTCGGGCCCGCCCTCGCAGAAGCGTAAGATATGGATCCCGAACAGCATGTACCGTCCAAATGCACCTGCCCCAAGGCAGACCTATGCCGCACCTCGTCTGCCTCCTCCACCATCTAGGAAGCCAAGGCTTCCAGCTCCACCACCCCGAGCACCTGTTCCCACTCCCAATAATGGTATGTGCTACAAGTGTGGTCAACCAGGTCACCTTTCCAGGAACTGCTATCAGAATCAGAACCAGAATCAACTGGCCCTTCCAGCAGCTGGTCGTGGTAACAACCAGCCCCGCAACAACAATGCCAAGTCTTATGGCCGTGTTCATGCCAACCACGTTGATCTGAATGAAGCTCAAGACCAGCCTGCTACTGTGATGGGTACACTCCTCGTAAATTCAGTACCAGCATCCGTTTTACTTGATACAGGAGCATCGCATTCATTCATGTTAGAAGATTTTGCATTCATGCATGGCATTAAAATTGAAGACATGAACGCTTCTCTATTAGTGCACACCCCTGCGGGCCAATGTCGGACCTCCATGATTTGCAACGACGTCCCCGTTGAAATCGAAGGACTAGAATTCCTTGTCTCTCCCATCGTACTGAAGTCCTGTAGCATTGATCTCATTCTGGGAATGAATTGGTTAAAAGCGCATACTGCTTCTATCATTTGCGCCACCAAGACCGTCCATCTGCTACACCCTTCAGATGAAATAATAAGCTACAATGCTTGTCTGGTTCAGAATGCCGAGGCAAGGCTCTATGCATTGAATGCATTGAACGCTGCACCACTCGAAGGCATTGAAAACATTCCCGTCGTGCGTGAATTCCTAGACGTCTTTCCTGAAGAACTCCCAGGGATTCCCCCTGCTAGAGCTATCGAATTCATCATCGACTTGAAACCAGGCACCACTCCCATAGCCAAGCGACCCTACAAGATGCCGCCGCATGAACTCCTTGAGCTTAAGGAGGAAATCGACAAGTCTCTTCGCAGTGGTTTCATTCGCCCAAGTTGCTCTCCTTGGGGAGTGAGGGAGTTCCGGACTAGGGGGTGTCCAGATAGCCGAACTATCATCATCGGCCGGACTCCAAGACTATGAAGATACAATATTGAAGACTTCGTCCTGTGTCCGGATGGGACTTTCCTTGGCGTGGAAGGCAAGCTTGGCGATACGGATATGTAGATTTCCTACCATTGTAACCGACTCTGTGTAACCCTAGCCCTCTCCGGTGTCAATATAAACCGGATGGCTTTAGTCCATAGGACGAACAACAATCATACCATAGGCTAGCTTCTAGGGTTTAGCCTCCTTGATCTCGTGGTAGATCCACTCTTGTAACACACATCATCAATATTAATCAAGCAGGACGTAGGGTTTTACCTCCATCAAGAGGGCCCGAACCTGGGTAAAACATCGTGTCCCTTGTCTCCTGTTACCATCCGCCTAGACGCACGGTTTGGGACCCCCTACCCGAGATCCGCCGGTTTTGACACCAACATTGGTGCTTTTATTGAGAGTTCCTCTGTGTCGTCACCAATAGGCTCGATGGCTTCTTCGACCATCATCAACGACGCAGTCCAGGGTGAGACCTTTCTCCCTGGACAGATCTTCGTATTCGGCGGCTTTGCACTGCGGGCCAATTTGCTTGGCCATCTGGAGCAGATTGAAAGCTACGCCCCTGGCCGTCAGGTCAGATTTGGAAGTTTGAACTTCACGGCTGACATCCGCGGGGACTTGATCCTCGATGGATTCGAGCCATGGCCGAGCGTGCCGCACTGTCACGACGGACATGATTTAGCTCTGCAGCCGGACAATACCCTGGAGGCCACACTCGAACCCGCTCCGATCTTCAATTCGGAGCCGGCTGCACAGATCGAGGACGGATGGCTAGACACCGCCTTGGGAGCTGCGACCTCTACGGCGATAGAGCCGAACAATGACCTTGTCCCTCATGAAGCTCGTGACTCCGAGGTGCCGGACTCCTTGCCGGACTCCGAACCTCCCGCGCCCCCTCCAATCGAATCCGATTGGGCGCCGATCATGGAGTTCACCGCAGCGGACATCTTTCAGCACTCACCTTTTGGCGACATCTTGAGTTCGCTAAAACATCTCTCGTTATCAGGAGAGCCCTGGCCGGACTGCGGTCAGGACGGTTGGGATGCGGACGACGAAGAAATTCAAAGCCCACCCACCACCCACTTGGTAGCCGCTGTCGATGATCTAACCGACATGCTAAACTATGACTCCGAAGACATCGACGGTATGGACGACGATGCCGGAGACGACCAAGAACCAGCGCCTACCGGGCACGGGAAAGCCACCCCAACTCATGACGTATAAATGGTGGATACACCAAAAGGAAGCGATAATGAGGAAAAACGGGACGCGGCGAAGGACAACTCCCCCAACAAACAACCAAAGCGGCGACGCAGGCGCCGCCCGAAGACCGACATCGATAAAAACGGCACCCTTACGGACCCGGCTCTAGGGCAGGGCGAAGCAGTGGACGACGCACATATCAACAAGCAGCCAGTCGGACATAAACTGGACAAGCAACCCATCCCCGGCGAAGATGATCTCACATCACCAGAACATATGAATCTTCATAAAAGGCTCGTCGCCCACTGCAAGAAGTTTGAAGATGCAAAAGCAGAAGCTCAAAACAGCGGAGGACACACTCAGAATGAGATGGAGCAAAGTACTCAAAATCGCAGATAAACATGGCGCTAGTCACTAGACAAAGAGCTACCCGAAGCGCAAGCTGTTGCCCGAATTTGACGAGGAGGCCTTAGAGCCCCCGCAGTCAAAAATGAAAGAAGCCGCCTGGCCGGATAGACGACCAGATGACAGGCCAAGAGCAACAAGGGGCGCCGCACACAAGCCGGCACACGATCAACATAAAGATCCTCGGAAAAAGGACAACCCAGTCAGGTCTATTTATGGGCCAAAAAAGAAGACTCCAGGAAGGAACATAACCCGCCAAGCATTTGAAGACAACGACACACTCAAATACAGGGGCGCCGCACACCCACTATGTTTCACCGATGAGGTACTGGATCATGGATTTCCAGTGGGATTCAAACCCGTAAACATAGAAGCATTCGACGGAACAACAGACCCTAGAGTCTGGATTGAGGATTACATCCTACACATACATATGGCCAGAGGAGACGATCTCCATGCCATAAAATACCTACCCCTCAAGCTCAAAGGGCCAGCTCGGCATTGGCTTAAAAGCCTCCCAGAAAATACCATTGGAAGTTGGGAAGAGCTTGAGGATGCGTTTCGAGCAAATTTTCAAGGGACCTATGTCCGTCCTCCGGATGCAGACGATTTAAGTCACATAACTCAACAGCCCGGAGAGTCAGCATGCAAATTCTGGAACAGGTTCCTCACTAAAAAGAACCAAATAGTCGACTGTCCGGACGCTAAAGCCTTAGCAGCCCTTAAACACAACGTCTGAGACGAATGACTGGCTAGACACCTCGGCCAGGAAAAACCAAGAACAATGGCCGCACTAACAAGCCTCATGACCCGCTTTTGCGCGGGGGAAGACAGCTGGCTGGCTAGGTGCAGCACCAGCGACCCGAGTACATCCGAAGTTAGGGATGGAAATGGGAAATCACAATGCAGAAAAGATCAGCGCCGGAATAAGGAAAAAGGCCCAAATAGTACGACGGTCAATGCCGGATTCAAAAGCTCTTGGCCGAACAACAAAACACTGCCCCTCAAGGACAACAGTGACGAGCTATCCAACCTAAACAAGATTCTGGATAGACTATGTCAAATACATGGCACCTCCGGGAAGCCTGCAAACCATACCCACAGAGATTGTTGGGTCTTCAAACAGTCCTGCCGACTTAATGCCGAACACAAGGGGCTCGACACACCAAGCGAAAGTGACGAATCCCAAAAGCAGCAATCCGGAAAACAGAAGACTTTCCCACTAGAAGTAAAAACAGTGAACTCACTTCATGTGATAACACGAAAAGACAGCGCGGCACCTGCAATACCAGGACACCGGCCGCAGAATGGGGATAGACCATACCAAAATTCGCCATAGCAGCACTTCCTTTAAAGGAGTGACGCCAGGCCTTTAAGCCAATTATACAGGCTCTGTACCACTAGAGGTTGTGTTCGGTTCAACCGACAACCTCCGTCGCGAAAAGCTCACTACCCATCGCCCCATTCAAACAGTAGCCCTTAAGCACTACTGGGGCACGCAGCTTTCGCCAGCCCTAATGCAATACCACATTACGCGTTTTTTACGCTTAAAAATGCCCGGTCAACGTGGCATAATTTCATTAAAAAGTAACTCCGAGTGTTCCTCGACCACGGAGAACGTGAGACTGCCTCGACAGCCACACACTAATCAGACCTCGCGGGTCAGAACCCCTAAAAACAGGTCATTCAGACCTCGGACATGGTTAGGCGAGTCTGACAAGGGGCTTCCCAGCCGCATATCCCCTTTATAAGGGGCTGCGTGTATAAATGATGAGAGCCAATAAAGCTCAATTTTCTTCCTTTTATTCTATTTTTATACAACCTCTGCACGATATTTCTTGGAAACTAAGTCCTTCTCTTTTACAGATGAAGCACGTGCTACACCTGTCCAGGATACAGCACAACGGAGACACAGGCGCAGACGTGCAGCAGGGACCCGTTGCAAGGATTCTTTTCAGATTAAGACCCTGCGTCAACCTTTCTTACTGTCTCTTGTTGATACACATTCCCCGATTTCAAACCATAACCGAGGAGGAGGCTGGCGTTTTGGCATCGGTCGCGCCAGAAGTTCCCGCCTGAACCTGGACACTAGGGGCTTAGGGCATCGTTCTGCCCGGTATCATAAAGACCGAACACCTCAGGGAGTGTTCAGCGTCTCGAGTTAGGCCTTATATGCATCAACTCCGAATCATGTCTTTGGTCAAATGTTGGGTTTGCCCAGCTCCTGTGTTTTGCTGCCTTACGTTCCGTATCATCGGCTAACGCGGCACCAGGAGAACTACTGCGATTGTGCCCCGGTTCAGCCGGGCGAGCACCTTAGTAGAGAAAGCCGAAAACTGACTGTCATGATATAGCGACAGACTGGTCAACCACTCGATCGACCACTGGAATGTTTAGAATTCCTCCGCTTTGACGAAGGACCGCTTCCTGGCCAGGCACATATGCACCCCGAAGTTCGGAGAGGAGCGGTGCCGCTAGGGGCTATATAGTAGCCCCACATTCGAGCTCCTATGGCTAAGTGAAAGTAATAAAGCATTATAGTCAGGTTGCCTAGTTTGCTACGCTATCACCTCCCTACAAGGACCAAGACGTTGGTTTAAGTGTGAAAAAGCTCTTTTCTTTTTGCAAACACCCCCGCACCATGTGCGTGGCGGCTGAAGCCGAAGACTGCAACTTTCAGGTTATTCATCCATATACGGCCGCACGGGAGATAGTTCAATACTTGAGCACACAAGTATAAAAAGTTATTGCATTATAAACATGATCTCAGAAATCATACATGTCATTCAAACATAACATCTTTCGAGCACTGTGACTCTATTATACGAGCGCCCTGCAGGACTTCCTCAAAATAGTGCTCGGTGGGGAATCGGCTTTCGTCCGAACCCCGAGATGCAACAGCGGTGGCATCCATCTCCACCCAGTATGTCTTACCACGGGCGAGAGCCATCCGTGCAACTTCTATGCATGCCGACCGCTTCATCGCCCCAATACGCGGCACCGCCCCAAGGAATTGCTGCAACAAGCCAAAATAACTCTTCGGCTTGGGCCTTTTCGGCCACAGATGAGCAACCACATCCGTCATGGCAAGTCCGGACAATCTATTCAGCTCAGCCCACTCAACAAGCTAGTCACTCAACGGAAGTGGATGCTCCGAACTATGGAATTGAGACCAGAAAAGCTCTTCCATTTCATGATCCTCCTGGTTTCGAAAGTGCACGACGGCGTCCGCCGCACTCGCCGCCAAGTCCAGATAAGGATCCTCCGCACCGTACAACCGGCCCAGCTGAGCATACTTCCGATCCATGAACTTCCTACGCAGCATAAAGGGCTTTCCAGCCACAATGTCTCCAACCTGACGCAGTTCCTCCTTCATAGCCCGCATAGCACTACGGGCATCCTTGGCTTCGGCGTCGGCCTTCTTCAGGTCCTCTTGCTCCGCTCGGCGTTCTCCTTCAAGAACATCTAGGCGGTCGGTAGCAACTTTTAATTTCGTGGCCATTCCGGCCACCTCCTCCCTGCTTCGGCAGTGAGCAGCCTTCTCGGCTTCTAGCTCTTCCGCTGCCTTCAAGGCAGCCGCCTCGCTTTTTCTGGCTTTCTCCTTGGCCCGAGCAAGTTCTGCTTGAAGGTCTTCCACAGCAGCAGCACCATCTGCATCAAGCATACAAATTGTAAGGACTGGGCGTCAGCTCCCTTATTAGGTGACCGCGGAGCAACCACATACCTTGTGACTCATCAAGTCGTTTATTAACCAGTGAGATGTCCGCATCCGCAACGTCGAGTTGCCTCTTCAGTTCGGCAACTCCATCAGTCCGGCTGGCCACCGAACGTTCCGCCACCTGCATAGGAAAGGCGACAATCTATAACTGAGATTATGATCCTCGGCACGCTGTCGCTTTCGACAGCATACCAAGTCTTAGGGCTACTATCTATACAGGGCGCACTTCATGTGCAAAACTGTCAAAAGGTATGTCATTTTTTGCGTACCTCAAATCCCGTTAGCAAACTTCCGACGGCCTCACAAAACCCGCTTTCGGCGGACGAGATCCTCTCAATCACCATACCCATTAATGTGCGGTGATCTTCTGAGATGGACGCCCTCTTAAGCAAATCTTGCAGCTCCACCGGCCGTACTCCAATGGGTGCCGAACTCTCTGGCCCCGCCGGACTCGGGGAGACCCTCCGCGACAACACCTCAGGGTCGTCCGCCCCGTGCGATGGGGCGGTAGATGGAGGTGTTTCACTCTCCATCATCTCCGGACGAAGGTCTCCCGAAGATGAGCTGTGCTGAGATGGGCTGAGATCCGAACTACAAGGTGAAAACTTCGGTTACCCTTAGAAATTAAACAGGGATGTCCACTATTGTAAAATCCCCCCTTTTTACTTACGGCTCGCTAGAGGGCTGATTCCTCCGAGGAGACAGTTCGGCCGGGGCTCTTCCCGGCACGAGACCTTCCGGTACAGATTTCTTTCCCCGCTTTGAGGCCTTGGCCTCCGGGTCTTCGGAAGCGGTCCTCTTCTCTCCCTAGAAGGGGGGACTCTCAATTCCTCCCTTACTGAAAGCCTCTGTGGCTGAGGAGGTAGATCCCTTGTGTCCTCCTTCGCCCTCCTCCGAAGGTGCAACCTCTAACATCTTGATTAACACGGGATCCTACGTGGTCTCAGGGAGGGGGGCCGGACATCGTATCAGTTTTGCTTGCGCTATCCACTCCTGTCCAAGGGATAGCTGGTTAAAAGGCAAACCCACATTAAATGAGTGGACGATATGTCCGGACACAAGGCTACTTACTTGAGTATCCGGGCGATTGCAGCTTAGGCCAGCATTCTTGGTCAATTCCGGACGCATCTCTTGCAATCCGAAGAACAGTTTGTACATATCCGCGGGTGTCAAACCCATGAAGTGTTGAAGAGCTCGTGGCCCCTCCGGATTAAATTCCCACAAGCGGAGGAGGCGACGTTTGCAGGGCAGCAGGCGCCGGATCAACATAACCTGTACCACTATGGCCAGATTGATCTCCCTTTCTTGGAGGCCTCGAATCCGGTCCTGCAATAGGGGAACGTCCTTGGACGGCCCCCAGTTACGCCCCTTGTTGACCCATGACGTCAGCCGCTGTGGAGGACCCGAGCGAAAGACGGGAGGCAGCCTCTGCCTACTGCCCCTGGGAGCGGTGATATAGAACCACTCCTGTTGCCACAAGCCGAGCTCCTCCTGAAAAGAGCCCTTGGGCCATGGAGCATCGGCCCTCTTGCTTATAACCGCCCCTCCGCACTCTGCCTGACACCCCTCAATCACCTTTGGCTCCACATTGAAGGTTTTGAGCCACAAGCCGAGGTGGGGGGTAGTGCGGAGGAAGGCTTCGCAGACAATGATGAATGATGAGATGTGGAGGATAGACTCCGGAGCCAAGTCATGGAATTCCAGCCCATAGTAAAACATGAGCCCCCTCACGAAGGGATCCGCCGGGAAGCCTAAACCCCGACGGAGGTGAGACACGAACACGACGCTCTCGCCACGCTCGGGAGTAGGAATAACTTGCCCTCGGGCAGGCAGCCTATGCGAAATCTCGTAGGTTAAGTACCTGACGTCTCTTAACTTTAGCACGTCCTCTTCCGTGATGGAGGAGGGCATCCACCGGCCTCGTAGGTCGGGGCTGGACATTGTCGAAGATCGAAGGTAGCCGAATATGGAGCCTTGGGTGTTGGAACTCGGGGCGAGGGGCGGATTCGATAGAGGATTGAAGGAAAAGAACGGGCCTTGGTCTCATTATAAAGAGGGAGAATACCAAGAGCCGTCCCCGTGACCGTTTGGAACCCGCCTTCGATGGAGGGGGCGTGGTAACGGGCGCGGTTGGGTTACGCACGTCCGTATTGATGGGAATCCCGGAATAAGGGGAACACGATCTCTGCTTCGACAAGACGTGCCAAGGAAACCGACTCGCTAAGTGCGCTGAGGTGATACAATAAAAACAATTCGAGTAAAGGCTTGGTAATGGCGTGACGTCACGCCGCAAAATACGTCAGCAGATTTAACTTGTGTAAAATTATTCTCTCCATGGTGGTACGTGGAATTTATTCTTGTAGAGCCGGACACTATCCTGGTGTTCACAATCTTCTATAAATTATTCGGAGGAAGAACCCGCCTTGCAATGCCGAAGACAACATGCGCGCCGGACTCGTCGTCATTGAAGCCTGGTTCAGGGGCTACTGAGGGAGTTCCGGACTAGGGGGTGTCCGGATAGCCGAACTATCATTATTGGCCGGACTCCAAGACTATGAAGATACAAGATTGAAGACTACGTCCCGTGTCCGGATGGGACTTTCCTTGGCGTGGAAGGCAAGCTTGGCGATACGGATATGTAGATTTCCTACCATTGTAACTGACTCTGTGTAACCCTAGCCCTCTCCGGTGTCTATATAAACCGGATGGCTTTAGTCCATAGGACGAACAACAATCATACCATAGGCTAGCTTCTAGGGTTTAGCCTCCTTGATCTCGTGGTAGATCCACTCTTGTAACACACATCATCAATATTAATCAAGCAGGACGTAGGGTTTTACCTCCATCAAGAGGGCCCGAACCTGGGTAAAACATCGTGTCCCTTGTCTCCTGTTACCATCCGCCTAGACGCACAGTTCGGGACCCCCTACCCGAGATCCGCCAGTTTTGACACCGATAGGGAGCACCTTCTCTCTTTGTCAAGAAGAAGGATGGGACAAACCGATTGGTCCAAGACTACCGTCCTATAAACCAAGCTACCATTCAGAATAAGTATCCTCTTCCTCGGATCAATGATCTGTATGATCAACTGGCTGGTTCGTCAATGTTCTCTAAACTCGACTTCAGGTTGGGTTACCACCATATCCGTGTTCGTGAAGAGGATATCCCAAAGACTGCCTTTGTGACTCGATATGGTTCATACGAGTACACCGTCATGTCTTTCGGCTTAACCAATGCTCCAGCCACCTTCTCTCGCCTGATGAACTATATATTCATGGATTACCTCCACAAGTTCGTCGTGGTTTATCTGGATGATATTCTGGTATTTTCCAAGAACGAAGAGGAACATGCTGAACATCTTCATCTTGTGCTGGAAAAGCTACGAGAGCATCAAATTTATGCCAAGTTCTCCAAATGTGAATTCTGGCTTCCTGAAGTAACCTATCTCGGGCATGTCATATCTAAGGATGGTATTGCCGTCAATCCTGAACGAGTTCAGGCTATCCTCGATTGGACTCCTCCGAAGAATGTCAAGCAAGTCAGAAGTTTTCTTGCACTCTCCAATTATTGTCGTCGATTCATCGAGAACTTCTCCAAGATCGCCAGGCCTCTGAGTAACCTGTTGCATAAGGGCATCAAGTTCCAATGGACAGACAAATGTCAGGAAAGCTTCCAGGCACTGAAAGACAAGTTGACTTCTGCCCCAGTACTAGCTCCACCTGATACTAAGAAGGACTTCGTCATTTACTGCGATGCTTCTCGTCAAGGATTAGGCTGTGTCCTTATGCAGGAGTGCAAAGTGGTTGCTTATGCCTCTCGGCAATTGAGCCCTCACGAAGAGAACTACCCAGTTCACGACCTCGAACTTGCTGCTGTCATTCATGCACTGAAGCAGTGGCGACATTACCTTCTCGGTAATCGTTGCGAGATCTTCACCGACCACCAAAGTCTGAAGTATTTGTTTACTCAGCCAGACCTGAACCTCCGTCAGCAGAGATGGATGGAGATTGTTGCAGACTTTAACTTGGGTATTTCCTGTACCCCAGGCAAGGCTAATGTAATGGCTGATGCCTTGAGCCGCAAGTCTTACTGCAACCACCTCCAGATTCACAAAGTTCAGCCCTCACTTGTTGAAGAATTCAGAAAGCTGAACCTCCATATTGTTCCTCCGGGTGCACTCGCTCCCCCTCCTGAGGAGTTTTGCAGGATGAATCTCCGTGTTGTTTCCCAGGGTTCCCTCTATACTCTGGCTGTCGAACCCGATCTCGTGAGCTCCATCAACACAATACAGGGTTATGACTCTGAAGCCCACAAGATTAAGCGCGACCTCAAAGAAGGAAAGCCCTCATTCTTCACTATTGCCGATGATGGCGCCTTGTACTTAAAAGGCCGCCTAGTGGTGCCGTGTAAGGAGGAGAACCTAAATATGACTCAGAAAGTTATGAAAGAAGCTCATGATACGCCTCTATGTATCCATCCTGGTAGTACAAAGATGTACCAGGACATTCGTCAAAGATTCTGGTGGTCTAACATGAAGCAAGACATTGCTCGCTATGTTGCTGAGTGTGACGTTTGCCGTCGTATCAAAGTAGAGCATCAAAGGCCTGCTGGAACTCTGCAACCTATCTCTATTCCCGAATGGAAATGGGACCATGTTGAAATGGACTTCGTCACCGGTTTTCCCAAATCGCAGAATGGTAATGATGCTATTCTTGTCGTCATTGACCGGCTTTCTAAGGTTGCACATTTTCTGGCTGTCAAAGAGACTATTACTGCTAGTCAGCTGGCAACCCTCTACATGTCCAGAATTGTCTCATTACATGGCATTCCACTGGTTATCAGTTCAGACCGTGGCAGTTTATTCACTTCTAGATTCCGGGCAAGTTTCCAAGAAGCTATGGAAACTCATCTGTCATTCAGTACTGCGTTTCATCTGCAGTCGCAAGGGCAAGTTGAACGTGTCAACCAAATTCTCGAAGACATGCTTCGATCTTGTGTTATTTCCTTCGGCAAGAAATGGGAGGAATCTCTCCCGTATGCTGAGTTCTCTTATAATAATAGCTATCAAGCTAGTCTGAAGATGGCCCCCTTCGAAGTGTTATATGGACGAAAGTGCCGAACCCCTTTGAACTGGTCAGAAACTGGGGAACGTCCACTCTTCGGTCCGGATATTATCCAACATGCCGAGGAACAGGTCCGCATTATTCGCGAGAATCTCAAGACTCCTCAGTCGCGTCAGAAGAGTCAGTATGACCGTAAACATAAGGACATGGTCTATCAACCTGGCGGAAAGGCCTACCTTCGAGTTACACCAATGAAGGGTGCTCACCGCTTCGGGATCAAGGGCAAACTAGCTCCTCGCTATATTGACCCATTCACTATTCTCGAAAGGCGTGGAAAGGTGGCATACCAACTGGAACTTCCGCCAAACCTTTCTCAGGTTCACGATGTGTTCCACGTGTCACAGCTCCGCCGTTGCTTCAAGGACCCAATCCGAGGAGTGGATCATGAAGTGCTCGAATTGCAACAGGACCTCTCCTATAAAGAGCATCCGGTCCGCATTCTCGACCAAGCTGAACGCCGCACACGTCAGAAGGCGATCAAGTTCCTCAAAGTTCAGTGGTCGCACCATTCTGAAGATGAAGCCACTTGGGAACGAGAGGATCGTCTGTGTGATGAATACCCCGCACTCTTTCCTTCTACCTCCTAAATCTCGGGACGAGATTTATTGTAGTGGAGGAGATTTGTAACGCCTGGATAATTATGCTACAGTAAAACTCTCCTAATGATGCCATGTCATCTACGTTACTGTTGCTAATCAAGTGGTAGTTCAAAAGCATTGCAAATTCAAAAATGAATTAGCGACAAACACCCAAAGTTTTCAAAAGTCAAAACAAAAATGTTCGGGGGTTGCCAAATATTACAATGGTAATTATGGTGAAGTAAACACATTTTTAGAAAATGCCTAATTACTTTAAAATGAAATAAAACAGAATATGAATTAAATAAAAAGAAAAGTGAAAATAAAACAAAAGGAGAAACCCCCCTCCCCATTGGGCCAATCGGCCCAGCTGCTAGCCAGGCCGGTCCCAAACCGGCCAACCCACCCGCACGGCCACAGCCCCTGCCCCCCTGGCCCGCAACCAACCTGGTCAGCCCAGCCAGTCCCGCTCCCCGCACTGCACCCCCCTTCATGTTCCTTGGACGCGCGCCGCTACAGGGCGCGGTCGCCAACGGACCCGCTCGCCGGCGTCGAGGTGGATAAGGACGCCGACTCCGCGCCCCCTCGGTGTCTCCTCCCACTCGCCCCCACTCTCCCCTCGGTCCCTGCGCCTTCCCCCCTCAGATCCACCTCACTCTCCCCCTCATTCCCCACCACGCCCGAACACCGCCATGGACCCGCCTCCGTGAATCGCGCGGCCACAGTCATCACCTCGCCGCGCCTGCGTGTCCGTCATCACCGCCGTCGTCTTCCTCGTCGACCGGTGGCCTCAGCTGGAGCTGGGGAGCCCCGAATCAACGGATCCCCTTCGCCCACATCTCCGGCTGCCACGTTCTTCTTCATCTCCGGTGACAGCCTCTGCTGCTACTAATCCATCACATGCCTACGTGTGAGCCGCACGGTGAGCCCTCCCGCCTCCTGCTCCTCCCCGTTATCTCCCGCACGCACTGTAGCTAGCTCGGTGTCGCGCCCGAGAGCTCACAGCCGCCGGTCGCTTCGTTGTCATGGCCATGGCCTCTGTCGTGCTCGCCTGAGCGCGACATCATGCTCCTGATGCTCACAGGAGCCCAACACGCACGCGCACTCCCTCCCATGCCTCCTAGCGTGTTTCCCGTCGGGGACCCGTCTGCGTCACCGCCCGCGCTCCTCGCCGGCAGCCGTCCGGTGACCCTTTGGTCCCGGGCTCGTGCCATTGTGCTCGCGCACGCGCGAAGGCTTCGCCCCGCCTTTCTAGTTACCCAATAGCACGCCGCATCGCCCATCCCCCTCACGGCCGAACTCCGGTGTCCGCCCCTCCGTTCGCCGGCGATAGCTCCAGCGACCTTGGGACGAACCACCACCACCACTAGATGCGCCTCTTCGCGCTTGTTCGAACGAGCCTAGGCGCGCGCGGATCCGTGCCCTGTGCGCAAATTCTGGCGAACTCCGGCTGGTCGGCGCCGTGCTTTTGGTCGCCGGCGGCGAGAGCCTGCCCTGCTGACCTGGCACCTCGGGTCCCACCACCTGGGCCACCGACTGGTGGGCCCAGGTCCCCCTGTTGACCAGTTAACTGAGTCAACTACTGACTGGGCCGCCCCTGTCTCACTGACCTATAGGCCCCACCTTAATAAACCAATAAAAATAAATAGATAATTTGCTAATTAATTAAATTAATTAATTAAACACTAACCTCTCACTGACTACCGGGCCCCACCTGCTAATTAGCCCATTTAGTTAGGTTAAACCCCCCCTGTTAGTGTCCTGACAATGACATGTGGGTCCTACTGGACCCACCTGTCTGGTTTGACTGGTCAACCAACCTGTTAACCTGCTGACATCACTCTGATGTCATGCCTGCATCATCATTCACTGTTTCGGATAATGTTGGATTTAAATAAATAATTAATATTAGAAAATGATTTAAATCTTTAAAAAATCATATCTTCTAATCCGTAACCCAGATGAAAATACTTTCTACATGAAAGTTGCTCAGAACAACGAGACGAATCCGGATACGCAGCCTATTCGTCGACCACACATCCCTAACCTATCGGACTCGCAACTTTCCCCCTCCGGTACCTCTGCCCGCAAACGTGAAACACCGGGGATACTTTCCCGGATGTTTCCCCCCTTCGTCGGTATCACCTACTACCGCGATTGGGCACACCTAGCATCGTTACTTGTCATGTCATGCATCGATATGCATCTGTTTGCATTGTATTCATTGTTTCTTCCCCCTCTTCTCTCCGGTAGACTACGAGACCGACGTTGCTGCTGCCCAGTTCGACTACGGAGTTGACGACCCCTCCTTCTTGCCAGAGCAACCAGGCAAGCCCCCCCTTGATCACCAGATATCGCCTATTCTTCTCTATACTGCTTGCATTAGAGTAGTGTAGCATGTTACTGCTTTCCGTTAATCCTATTCTGATGCATAGCCTGTCATTGTTGCTACAGTCATTGATACCTTACCCGCAATCCTAAATGCTTAGTATAGGATGCTAGTTTATCATCATTGGCCCTACATTCTTGTCAGTCTACCTTGCTATACTATTGGGCCATGATCACTCGGGAGGTGATCACGGGTTTATACTATACATATATACATACTACAGATGGTGACCAAAGTCGGGTCGGCTCGAGGAGTACCCGCGAGTGATTCACGGATTGGGGGCTGAAAGGACCTTTGTTCCGACGGCCCTCTGTGTGGATCTTTGTGGCGGAGCGACAGGGCGGGTTGAGACCACCTGGGAGACAGGTGGGCCTGGCCCTGGTCGGCGTCCGCGGTTATTTCATAATAACACGCTTAACGAGATCTTGGTATTTGATCTGAGTTTGGCCACTGGCCTATATGCAATAACCAACTACGTGGGAATAGTTATGGGCACTCGACGTCGTGGTATCAGCCGAAGCCTTCTTGACGTCAGCGACGGAGCGGCGCGCCCCGGATTGGACCGCGTAACGTGACTTCCTTTGTAATGGAGGTTGCTAGGTCTTCTTCCGGCCGTCCTCGCAACGTGCAGGTGTGCAATGGGCTATGGGCCCAGACCCCTGCGCGCATAGCATTTAGACCGGCGGGCTGACCTCTCTGTTGTGCCTAGGTGGGGCTGCGACGTGTTGATCTACCGAGGCCGGGCATGACCCAGGAAAGTGTGTCCGGCCAAATAGGATCGAGCGTGTTGGGTTATGTGGTGCACCCCTGCAGGGAAGTTAATCTATTCGAATAATCGTGTCCCTCGGTAAAAGGACGACCCGGAGTTGTACCTTGACCTTATGACAACTAGAACCGGGTACTTAATAAAACACACCCAGACAAGTTCCACAGACAACCCGGTGATCGCTTTTCCATAGGGCGACGAGGGGAGGATCGCCGGGTAGGATTATGCTATGCGATGCTACTTGGAGGACTTCAATCTACTCTCTTCTACATGCTGCAAGACGGAGGCTGCCAGAAGCGTAGTCTTCGATAGGACTAGCTATCCCCCTCTTATTCTGGCATTCTGCAGTTCAGTCCACTGATATGGCCTCCTTACACATATACCCATGCATATGTAGTGTAGCTCCTTGCTTGCGAGTACTTTGGATGAGTACTCACGGTTGCTTTGCTCCCTCTTTTCCCCCGTTTTCCTCTTCTTCTCGGATGCCGCAACCAGACGTTGGAGCCTAGGATCCAGACGCCACCGTCGACGACGACTACTACTTGGAGGTGCCTACTACTACGTGCAAGCCGCTGACGACGACCAGGAGTAGTTTAGGAGGATCCCAGGCAGGAGGCCTGCACCTCTTTCGATCTATATCCCAGTTTGTGCTAGCCTTCTTAAGGCAAACTTGTTTAACTAATGTCTGTACTCAGATATTGTTGCTTCCGCTGACTTGTTTATGTCGAGCACTTGTATTCGAGCCCTCGAGGCTCCTGGCTTGTAATATGATGCTTATATGACTTATTTATTTTTAGAGTTGTCTTGTGATATCTTCCCGTGAGACCCTGATCTTGATCGTACACATTTTCATGCATGATTAGTGTACGATTGAATCGGGGGCGTCACATACACACTCTCACCCTTCCACCATTGCTAGCCTCTCTAGTACCGCGCAACTTTCGCCGGTACCATAAACCCACCATAGACCTTCCTCAAAACAGCCACCATTCCTACCTATTATTGTTGGAAATATGCCCTAGAGGCAATAATAAATTAGTTATTATTATATTTCCTTGTTCATGATAATCGTTTATTATCCATGCTGTAATTGTATTGATAGGAAACTTAGATGCATGTATGGGTACATAGACAACACCATGTCCCTAGTAAGCCTCTTATTGACTAGCTCGTTGATCAATAGATGGTTATGGTTTCCTGACCATGGACATTGGATGTCATTGATAACGGGATCACATCATTAGGAGAATGATGTGATGGACAAGACCCAATCCTAAGCCTAGCACAGAGATCGTGTAGTTCGTGTACTTAAGCTTTTCTAATGTCAAGTATCATTTCCTTAGACCATGAGATTGTGCAACTTCCGGATACCGTAGGAAAGCTTTGGGTGTACCAAACGTCACAACGTAACTGGGTGGCTATAAAGGTGCACTACGGGTATCTCCGAAAGTGTCTGTTGGGTTGGCACGAATCAAGACTGGGATTTGTCACTCCTGTTGACGGAGAGGTATCTCTAGGCCCACTCGGTAGGACATCATCATAATGTGCACAATGTGACCAAGGGTTTGATCACGGGATGATGTGTTACGGAATGAGTAAAGAGACTTGCCAGTAACGATATTGAACAAGGTATCGGGATACCGACGACCGAATCTCGGGCAAGTACAATACCACTAGACAAAGGGAATTGAATACGGGATTGATCGAATCCTCGACATCGTGGTTCATCCGATGAGATCATCGTGGAACATGTGGGAGCCAACATGGGTATCCAGATCCCGCTGTTGGTTATTGACTAGAGAACGTCTCGGTCATGTCTGCATGGTTCCCGAACCCGTAGAGTCTACACACTTAAGGTTCGATGACACTAGGGTTATAAAGGAAGTTTGTATGTGGTTACCAAATGTTGTTCGGAGTCCCGGATGAGATCCCAGACGTCACGAGGAGTTCCGGAATGGTCCGGAGGTAAAGATTTATATATGGGAAGTCCTGTTTTGGTCACCGGAAAAGTTTTGGGTTTTATCGGTAACGTACCGGGACCACCAGGAGGGTCCCGGGGGTCCACCAAGTGGGGCCACCATCCCCGGAGGGCTGCATGGGCCAAGTGTGGGAGGGGACCAGCCCTAGGTGGGCTGGTGCGCCCCCGCACAAGGGCCCAAGGCGCCTAGGGTTTGGGGAGGGGGGCGCACCCACCTTTCTTGGGGGGCAAGTTTCCCCTCTCCCCCCCTTGGCCGCCCCCCTAGATGGGATCTAGGGCTGGCCGCCGCCCCTAGGGGTGGAACCCTAGGTGGGGGCGCAGCCCCCCTCTCCCCCTATATATAGTGGAGGCAAAGGGGCAGCCCAACACACGAAGTTCTTCTCCTGTTGGCGCATCCCTACCTCTCTTTCTCCTTGTCTCTCGCGGTGCTTGGCAAAGCCCTACTGGATTACCACGCTCATCCATCACCACCATGCCGTTGTGCTGCTGCTGGATGGAGTCTTCCCCAACCTCTTCCTCTCTCCTTGCTGGATCAAGGCATGTGAAACGTCACCGGGCTGTACGTGTGTTGAACGCGGAGGTGCCGTCCGTTCGGCACTAGGATCTCCGGTGATTTGGATCACGACGAGTACGACTCCTTCAACCCCATTCTCTTGAACGCTTCCGCTTAGCAATCTACAAGGGTATGTAGATGCACTCCCCTCACACTCGTTGCTAGTCTCTCCATAGATAGATCTTGGTGACATGTAGGAATTTTTTTGAATTTCTGCTACGTTCCCCAATAGTGGCATCATGAGCTAGGTCTATTGCGTAGATTCTTTGCACGAGTAGAACACAAAGTAGTTGTGGGTGTTGATATTGTTCAATATGCTTACCGTTACTAGTCCAATCTTATTTCAATGGTATTGTGGGATGAAGCGGCCCGGACCGACCTTACACGTACTCTTACGTGAGACAGGTTCCACCGACTGACATGCACTTGTTGCATAAGGTGGCTAGCAGGTGCCAGTCTCTCCCACTTTAGTCGGAACGGATTCGATGAAAAGGGTCCTTATGAAGGGTAAATAGCAATTGGCATATCACGTTGTGGTTTTGCGTAGGTAAGAAACGTTCTTGCTAGAAACCCATAGCAGCCACGTAAAACATGCAAACAACAATTAGAGGACGTCTAACTTGTTTTTGCAGGGTATGCTATGTGATGTGATATGGCCAAAAAGGAATGTGATGAATGATATGTGATGTATGAGATTGATCATGTTCTTGTAATAGGAATCACGACTTGCATGTCGATGAGTATGACAACCGGCAGGAGCCATAGGAGTTGTCTTTATTTACTGTATGACCTGCGTGTCATTGTACAACGCCATGTAATTACTTTACTTTATTGCTAACCGGTAGCCATAGTAGTAGAAGTAATAAGTTGGCGAGACAACTTCATGGAGACACGATGATGGAGATCATGATGATGGAAATCATGGTGTCATGCCGGTGACGATGATGATCATGCATGGAGCCCCGAAGATGGAGATCAAAAGGAGCAAAATGATATTGGCCATATCATGTCATTTTTTGATTGCATGTGATGTTTATCATGTTTATGCATCTTATTTTCTTAGAACGACAGTAGTAAATAAGATGATCCCTCATTAAAATTTCAAGAAAGTGTCCCCCCTAACTGTGCACCGTTGCGAAAGTTCGTCGTTTCGAAGCACCACGTGATGATCGGGTGTGATAGATTCTAACGTTCACATACAACGGGTGTAAGCCAGATTTACACACGCGAAACACTTAGGTTAACTTGACGAGCCTAGCATGTACAAACATGGCCTCAGAACACAAGAGACCGAAAGGTCGAGCATGAGTCGTATGGTGGATACGATCAACATGAAGATGTTCACCGATGATGACTAGTCCGTCTCACGTGATGATCGGACACGGCCTAGTTGACTCGGATCATGTAATTACTTAGATGACTGGAGGGATGTCTATCTGAGTGGGAGCTCATAAGATGAACTTAATTATCCTGAACATAGTAAAAAACCCTTTGCAAATTATGTCATAGCTTGCACTTTAGTTCTACTATTTTAGATATGTTCCTAGAGAAAATATAGTTGAAAGTTGACAGTAGCAATTATGCGGACAGTAGAAGGCTTATGTCCTTAATGCACCGCTCGGTGTGCTGGACATCGAACGTGGTCTGTGAATGTTGCGAACATCTGACATACACGTTTTGATGACTACATGATAGTTCGGTAATGTTAAATGGTTTAGAATTGAGGCACCGAAGACATTTTTGAAATATCACAGAACATATGAGATGTTCCAAGAGCTGAAATTGGGATTTCAGGCTCGTGCCCACGTCAAGAGGTATGAGACCTTCGACGAGTTTTCTAGCCTACAAACTAAGGGAGAAGATCTCAATCGTTGAGCTTGTACTCAGATTGTCTGGGTACAACAATCACTTGAGTCGAGTGGGAGTTAATCTTCCAGATGAGATAGTGATGTTTCTCCAAAAGACATTGCCACCAAGCTACTAGAGCTTCGTGATGAACTATAACATAACAGGGATAGATATGATGATCCTTGAGCTATTCACGATGTTTGACACCACGAATGTAGAAATCAAGAAGGAGCATCAATTATTGATGGTTAGTGAAACCACTAGTTTCAAGAAGGGCAAGGGCAAGAAGGGGTACTTCATGAAATGGCAAATCAGTTGCTGCTCTAGTGAAGAAACCCAAGGTTGAACCCAAACCTGAGACTAAGTGCTTCTGTAATGAGAGGAACGGACACTGAAGCAGAATTACCGTAGATACTTGGTAGATGAGAAGGCTGGCAAGGTTGATAGAAGTATATTGGATATACATGATGTTAATGTGTACTTTACTAGTACTCCTAGTAGCACCAGGGTATTAGATACCGGTTCGGATGCTAAGTGTTAGTAACTCGAAATAAAAGGCTATGGAATAAACGGAGACTAGCTAAAGGTGAGCTGACGATATGTGTTGGAAGTGTTTCCAAGGTTGATGTAATCAAGCATCGCACGCTCTCTCTACCATCGAGATTGGTGCTAAACCTGAATAGTGTTATTTGGTGTTTGCGTTGAGCATAGACATGATTGGATTATGTCTATCCCAATGCGGTTATTCATTTAAGGAGAATAATGGTTACTCTATTTATTTGAATAATACCTTCAATGGTCTTACACCTAAAAGAATGGTTTATTGAATCTCGATCGTAGTGATACACATTTTCATGACAAAAGATATAAGATAGTAATGATGGTACCACTTACTTGTGGCACTGCCATGTAAGTCATATTGGTATAAAACGCATGAAGAAGCTCCATGTTGATGGATCTTTGGACTCACTCGTTTTTGAAAAGTTTGAGACATGCGAACCATGTCTATTGGTGTATACGCATGAAGAAACTCCATACAGATGGATTGTTTGGACTCACTTGATTTTGAATCACTTGAGATATGCAAATCATACCACATGGGCAAGATGACTGAAAAGCCTCGTTTTCAGTAAGATGGAACAAGATAGCAACTTGTTGGAAGTAACACATTTTGATGTGTGTAGTCCAATGAGTGCTGAGGCATGCAGTGAATATCGTTATGTTCCTACTTCACAAATGATTCGAGTAGATGCTGAGTATATTTGCTTGATGAAACACAAGTCTGAATTATTGAATGGTTCAAGTAATTTCAGAGTGAAGTTGGCGATCATTGTGACAAGCAGATAAAATGTCTATGATATGATCATAGAGATGAGTATCTGAGTTACGAGCTTTGGCACGCAATTAAGACATTGTGGAAATTATTTCACAATTAATACCGCCTAGAACACCATAGTGTGATGGTGTGTCCGAACATCATAGTTGCACCCTATTGGATATGGTGCGTAACATGATGTCTCTTATCGAATTACCACTATCGTTCATGGGTTAGGCATTAGAGACAACCACACTCACTTTAATAGGGCACCACCTAATTCTGTTGAGGCGACACCGTTTGAACTATGGTTTGGAGAAACCTAAGTTGTCGTTTCTTGAAAGTTTGGGGCTGCGACGCTTATGTGAAAAAGTTTCAGGTTGATAAGCTCGAACCCAAAGCGGATAAAATGCATCTTCATAGGACACCCAAAACAGTTGGGTATACCTCCTATTTCAGATCCGGAAGCAAAAGGATTGTTCCTTGAATTGGGTCCTTTCTCGAGGAAAAGTTTCTCTTGAAAGAATTGAGTGGGAGGATGGTGGAGACTGGATGAGGTTGTTGAACCATCACTTCAACTAATGTGTAGCAGGGCACAGGAAGTTGTTCCTGTGGCACCTACACCAATTGAAGTGGAAGCTAATGATAGTGATCATAATGCTTCGGATCAAGTCACTGCCAAACCTCGTAGGACGACAAGGATAGGTACTGCTTCAGAGTGGTACGGTAATCCTGTCTTGGAGGTCATGTTGCTAGACAACAATGCACCTACGAGCTATGGAGAAGCGATGGTGGGCCCGGATTTCGACGAATGGCTCGAGGCCATAAAATTTGAGAGAGGATCCATGACTTTGGAAGAAATACTTGATGGTTGTAAGGCCGTTGGGTACAGATGGATTTTAAAAGGAAGACAGACAATGATGGTAAGTATCACCATTAAGAAAGCTCGACTTGTCGTTAAGATGTTTTCCGACAAGTTCAAGGAGTTGACTACGATGAGACTTTCTCACTCATAGCAATGCTAAGAGTCTGTTGGAATTATATTAGCAATTACTGCATGATTTATGAAATCTTGCAGATAGGATGTCAAAACATTGTTTCCTCGACGATATCCTTGAGGAAAGGTTGTATGTGATACAACCCGAAGGTTTTGTCAATCATGAAGAACACTAATAAATATGCAAAGCTCCAGCAATACTTCTAAGGACTGGATTGTACGCTTTGATGAGATGATCAAAGATTTTTGGTTTATACAAAGTTTATGAGAAACTTGTATTTCCAAAGAAGTGAGTGGGAGCACTATAGAATTTCTGATGAGTATATGTTGTTGACATATTGTTGATCAGAAATGATGTAGAATTTCTGGAAAGCATATAGGGTTATTTGAAAAGTTTTTTTCAATAGAAAACCTAGAATAAGCTGCTTGAACATTGAGCATCAAGATCTATGAGGATAGATCAAAAACGCTAAATGGTACTTTCAAATGAGCACATACCTTGACATGATCTTGAAGGTGTTCAAGATGGATCAGTCAAAGAAGGAGTTCTTGCCTGAGTTGTAAGGTATGAAGTTAAGAGTTAAAGCTCGACCACGGCAGAAGAGAGAGAAAGGACGAAGGTCGTCCCCTATGCTTCAGACATAGGCTCTATAGTATGCTATGCTGTGTACCGCACCGGAAGTGTGCCTTGCCATCAGTCAGTCAAGGGGTACAAGAATGATCCAGGAATGGATCATTGGACATCAGTCAAAATTGTCCTTGGAGTAAATAAAGGACATGTTTCTCGATTATGGAGGTGATAAAGAGTTCGGCGTAAAGGGTTACGTCGATGCAAGCTTTAACACCTATCCGAATGACTCTGAGTAGCAAACCGGATACGTATAGTGGAGCAACCATTTGGAATAGCTCCAAGTGGAGCGTGGAAGCAACATTTACAATATGACCTAGAGATTTGCGAAGTACATATGGATCTGAATATTGCAGACCCGTTGACTAAAACCTCGCTCACAAGAAAAACATGATCAAACCCCAGAACTCATTGAGTCTTAATCACATGATGATGTGAACTAGTTTAGTGACAGTAGTAAACTCTTTGGATGTTGGTCACATGGCGATGTGACCTGTGAGTGTTAACCACATGGCGATGTGAACTACATTATTGACTCTAGTGCAAGTGGGAGACTGTTGGAAATATGCCCTAGAGGAAATAATAAATTAGTTATTATTATATTTCCTTGTTCATGATAATCGTTTATTATCCATGCTATAATTGTATTGATAGGAAACTTAGATACATGTGTGGGTACATAGACAACACCATGTCCTTAGTAAGCCTCTTATTGACTAGCTCGTTGATCAATAGATGGTTACGGTTTCCTGACCATGGACATTGGATGTCATTGATAACGGGATCACATCATTAGGAGAATGATGTGATGGAAAAGACCCAATCCTAAGCCTAGCACAGAGATCGTGTAGTTCGTATGCTAAAGCTTTTCTAATGTCAAGTATCATTTCCTTAGACCATGAGATTGTGCAACTCCCGGATACCGTAGGAATGTTTTGGGTGTACCAAATGTCACAACGTAACTTGGTGGCTATAAGGGTGCACTACGGGTATCTCCGAAAGTGTCTGTTGGGTTGGCACGAATCGAGACTGGGATTTGTCACTCCGGTTGACGGAGAGGTATCTCTGGGCCCACTCGGTAGGACATCATCATAATGTGCACAATGTGACCAAGGGTTTGATCACGGGATGATGTGTTATGGAACGAGTAAAGAGACTTGCCGGTAACGAGATTGAACAAGGTATCGGGATACCGATGATCGAATCTCGGGAAAGTACAATACTGCTAGACAAAGGGAATTGAATACGGGATTGATCGAATCCTCGACATCGTGGTTCATACGATGAGATCATCGTGGAACATGTGGGAGCCAACATGGGTATCCAGATCCCACTGTTGGTTATTGACCGGAGAACGTCTCGGTCATGTCTGCATGGTTCCCGAACCCGTAGGGTCTACACACTTAAGGTTCGATGACGCTAGGGTTAAAAGGAAGTTTGTATGTGGTTACCAAATGTTGTTCGGAGTCCCGGATGAGATCCCAGACGTTAGGAGGAGTTCCGGAATGGTCCGGAGGTAAAGATTTATATATGAGAAGTCCTGTTTTGGACACCAGAAAAGTTTCGGGTTTTATCGGTAACGTACCGGGACCACCGGGAGGGTCCCAGGGGTCCACCAAGTGGGGCCACCATCCCCGGAGGGCTGCATGGGCCATGTGTGGGAGGGGACCAGCTCCAGGTGGGCTGGTGCACCCCCCACAAGGGCCCAAGGCGCCTAGGGTTTGGGGAGGGGGGCGCACCCACCTTTCTTGGGGGGCAGGTTTCCCGTCCCCCCCTTGGCCGCTCCCCTAGATGGGATCTAGGACTGGCCGCCGCCCCTAGGGGTGGAACCCTAGGTGGGGGCGCAGCCCCCCTCTCCCCCTATATATAGTGGAGGCAAAGGGGCAGCCCAACACACGAAGTTCTTCTCCTGTTGGTGCAGCCCTACCTCTCTTTCTCCTTGTCTCTCGCGGTGCTTGGCGAAGCCCTGCTGGATTACCATGCTCCTCCATCACCACCACGCCATTGTGCTGCTGCTGGTTGGAGTCTTCCCCAACCTCTCCCTCTCTCCTTGCTGGATCAAGGCATGGGAGACGTCACCGGGTTGTACGTGTGTTGAACGCGGAGGTGCCGTCCGTTCGGCACTAGGATCTCCGGTGATTTGGATCACGACGAGTACGACTCCTTCAACCCTGTTCTCTTGAACGCTTCTGCTTAGCGATCTACAAGGGTATGTAGATGCACTCCCCTCTCACTCGTTGCTAGTCTCTCCATAGATAGATCTTGGTGACATGTAGGATTTTTTTTGAATTTCTGCTACGTTCCCCAACAATTATGGCATTTCCATAGTCATGCCGAGATATATTGCCATGCAACTTTCTACCGTCCATTTATTATGACACACTTCATCATTGTCATATTGCTTTGCATGATCATGTACTTGACATCGTATTTGTGGCAAAGCCACCTTTCATAAATTCTTTCATACATGTCACTCTTGATTCATTGCACATCCCGGTACACCGCCGGAGGCATTCATATAGAGTTATATTTTGTTCTAAGTATCGAGTTGTAATTGTTGAGTTATAAGTAAATAAAAGTGTGATGATCTTCATTATTAGAGCATTGTCCCATGTGAAGAAAGGATGATGGAGACTATGATTCCCGCACTAGTCGGGATGAGACTCCGGACGGAAAAAAATATAAAAGAGGCCAAAGAAGCCCATCAAAAAAATGAGAGAAAAAGAGAGAAGGGACAATGTTACTATCCTTTTTCCACACTTGTGCTTCCAAGTAGCATCATGGTCTTGATTACAGAGAGTCTCCTATGATGTCACTTTCATATGCTAGTGGGAATTTTCATTATAGAACTTGGCTTTTATATTGCAATGATGGGCTTCCTCAATTTGCCCTAGGTCTTCGTGAGCAAGCGAGTTGGATGCACACCCACTTAGTTTTCTTTTGAGCTTTCATAAACTTATAGCTCTAGTGCATCCGTTGCATGGCAACCCCTACTCACTCACATTGATATCTATTGATGGGCATCTCCATAGCCCGTTGATACGCCTAGTTGACGTGAGACTATCTCCTTCTTTTTGTCTTCTCCACAACCACCATATTCTATTCCACCTATAGTGCTATGTCCATGGCTCATGCTCATGTATTGTGTGAAAGTTGAAAAAGTTTGAGAACATCGAAAGTATGAAACAATTGCTTGGCTTGTCATCAGGTCCATGATTTGAATATTTTGTGTGATGAAGATGGAGCATAGACAGACTATATGATTTCGTAGGGATAAGCTTTCTTTGGTCATGTTATTTTGAGAAGACATAATTGCCTTGTTAGTATGCTTGAAGTATTATTGTTTTTATGTCAATATTAAACTTTTATTTTGAATCTTATGGATCTAAGCATTCATGCCACAATAAATAAAATTACATGGATAAATATGTTAGGTAGCATTCCACATCAAAAATCTGTTTTCATCATTTACCTACTCGAGGACGAGCAGTAATTAAGCTTGGGGATGCTTGATACGTCTCCGACATATATATTATTTTTGATTGTTCCATGCTATTATATTATCTGATTTGGATGTTTTATATGCATTAATATGATATTTTATATTATTTTTGGGACTAACCTATTAACCTAGAGCCGAGTGCTAGTTCATGTTTTCTCCTTGTTTTTGAGTTTCATAGAAAAGGATTACCAAACGGAATGAAACCTTCACGATGATTTTTCTTGGACTAGAAGACAACCAGGAGACTTGGAGATGAAGTCGGAGGAGCCACGAGGCGACCACAAGGACGGAGGGCGCGCCCAGGGGGTAGGGAGCACCCCCCACCCTTGTGCCCCTCCCCGTGACCCTCCTGACATAATTCTTTCACCTGTATAATCCCATATATCCCCAAACCACCAGAAGCATCCACAAAAACTCTTTTCCACCGCCGCAACCTTCTGTACCTGTGAGATCCCATCTAGGGACCTTTTCCGGCACCTTGCCGGAGGGGGATTCGATCACATATGGCTTCTACATCAACTTTATTACCCTTACGATGAAGCGTGAGTAGTTTACCACAGACCTACAGGTCCATAGCTAGTAGCTAGATGGCTTCTTCTCTCTCTTTGATTCTCAATACCATGTTCTGCTCGATGTTCTTGGGGATCTATTTGATGTAATACTTTTTGCGGTGTGTTTGCCGAGATCCGATTAATTGTGGATTTATTATTAGCTTATCTATGAATATTATTTGAATCTTCTCTGAATTCTTATATGCATAATTTGATACCTTTGTAATTCTCTTCGAACTATCGGTTTGGTTTGGCCAACTAGATTGGTTTTTCTTGCAATGGGAGAAGTGCTTAGATTTGGGTTCAATCTTGCAGTGTCCTTTCCCAGTGACAGTAGGGGTAGCAAGGCACATATTGTATTCTTGCCATCGAGGATAAAAAGATGGGATTTTCATCATACTACTTGAGTTAATTCCTCTACATCATGTCATCTTACTTAATGCGTACTCTGTTCTTTATGAACTTAATAGTCTAGATGCATGCCGGATAGTGGTCGATGTGTGGAGTAATAGTAGTAGATGCAGAATCGTTTTGGTCTACTTGACACAGACGTGTTGCCTATATTCATGATCATGGCCTTAAATATCATCATAACTTTGCGCTTTTCTATCAATTGTCTGGCAGTAATTTGTTCACCCATCGTATTATTTTCTATCTTGAGAGAAGCCTCTAGTGGCCCCCGGGTCTATTTTCCATTATATTAGTTTCTGATCTACAGTTTTGCAATCTTTAACTTTCCGATCTATTAACCAAAAATACCCAAAATATTTACTTTATCATTTATCTATCTCTATCAGACCTCACTTTTGCAACTAACCGTGAAGGGATTGACAACCCCTTTATCACGTTGGGTGCAATTTGTTTGATTGTTTGTGCAGGTATTCGGTGATTTGTGCGTTGTCTCCTACTGGATTGATACCTTGGTTCTCAAACTAAGGGAAATACTTATCTCTACTTTGCCGCATCACCCTTTCCTCCTCAAGGGAAAAACTAACACAAGCTCAAGAAGTAGATACGTCCATGACGCGATGATGGAGATCAAGGTGTTGAGCCGATGACTATGGAGATCATGACGATGCTTTGGAGATGGAGATTAAAATCACAAGATGATGATGGCCATATCATGTCACATATTTTGAGTGCATGTGATGTTTTCTTTTATGCATCTTATTTTGCTTAGAACGATGGTAGCATTATAAGATGATCCCTTCACTAAATTTCAAGATATAAGTGTTCTCCACGAGTATGTACCGTTGTGAAAGTTTGTCATTTCAAGACACCACGTGATGATCGGGTGTGATAGACTCTACGTTCACATTCAAAGGGTGTAACACAGTTTTGCACATGCAGAATACTTGGATTAAACTTGACGATCCTAGCATGTATAGACATGGTCTCGGAACACTGGAGACCGAAAGGTCGAACATGAGTCATATAGTAGATATGATCAATATAGAGATGTTCACCATTGATGACTACCCCATCTCACATGATGATCGGACATGGGTTAGTTGATTTGGATCATGTATCACTTAAATAACTTGAGGGATGTTAATTTAAGTCAGAGTTCATTAGTAATGTGATTAATTGAACTTAAATTTATCATGAACTTAGTCTTAATAGTTTTTTGCATAGCTATGTTGTAGATCAATAACTCGCAATATAGCTCCCCTATTTTTGTTATGTTCCTAGAGAAAAATAAGTTGAAAGATGATTGTAGCAATGATGCGGACTGGGTCCATGATCTGAGGATTATCCTCACTGCCACACAGAAGAATTATGTCAAGATGCTTCGCTAGGTGACAGACCTATTGCGGAAGAAGATGCAGACGTTATGAACCTTTTGCAAGCTCGATATGATGACTACTTAATAGTTTAGTGCACCATGCTTTACGGCTTAGAACCGGTACTTCAAAAACATTTTGAACGCCATGAAGCATATGAGATGTTCCAAGAGCTAAAATTGGTATTTCAGACTCACGCCCGTGTCGAGAGGTATGAGACCTCTGACAAGTACTTTGCCTACAAGATGGAGGAGAATAGCTCAGCCAGTGAGCATGTGCTCAGAATGTTCGGGTACTGCAATCGCTTGAATCAAGTGGGAGTTAATCTTCTAGATAAGATAGTGATTGGCAGAGTTCTCTAGTCACTATCACCAAGATACTAGAACTTCGTGATGAACTATAATATGCAAGGGATGATGAAAACGATTCCCGAGCTCTTCGCGATGCTGAAATCGATGAAGGTAGAAATCAAGAAGGAGCATCAAGTGTTGATGGTTAACAAGACCACTAGTTTCAAGAAAAAAAGGCAAAGGGGAAGAAAGGGAACTTCAAGAAGAATGGCAAGCAAGTTGCCAATGCCGTGAAGAAGCCCAAAGATGGACCCAAGCTTGAAATTGAGTGCCTCTACTGCAAAGGAAATGGTCACTAGAAACGGAACTGCCCCAAATACTTGGCGAATAAGAAGGATGGCAAAGTGAACAAAGGTATATTTGATATACATGTTATTGATGTCTGCCTTACTAGTATTAATAGTAGCCCCTGGGTATTTGATACCGGTTTAGTTGCTAAGATCAGTAACTCGAAACAGGAGTTGCAGAATAAATAGAGACTAGTTAAGGGCAAGGTGACGATGTGTGTTGGAAGTGATTCCAAGGTTGATACGATCACCATCGCACACTCCCTCTACCTTCAGGATTAGTTTTGAACCTAAATAAATGTTATTTGGTGTTTGTGTTGAGCATGAATATGATTTGATCATGTTTATTGCAATACGGTTATTCATTTAAGTCAAAGAATATTGGTTATTCTATTTACATGAATAAAACCTTCTATGGTCATACATACAATGTGAATGGTTTATTGAATCTCGATCATAGTGATACACGTATTCATAATATTGATACCAAAAGATGCAAAGTTGATAATGTAGTGCAACATACTTGTGGCACTGCCATTTAGGTCATGCATATTGGTGTAAAGCGCACGAAGAAACTCCATGCATATGGGATTTCGGAATCACTTGATTATGAATCATTTGACACTTGTGAACCATGCCTCATGGGCAGATGCTAAAACTCCATTCTCCAAAACAATGGACCGAGCTAATGAATTATTGGAAATAATACATACCGATGTATGTGGTCCGATGAGTGTTGAAGCACGCGGCAGGTATTGTTATATTCTGACCTTCACAGGGTATATCTACTTTATGAAACACAAGTCCGAAACATTTGAAAAGTTTCAAAGAATTTTAGAGTGAAGTGGGAATCATCGTAACAAGAAAATAAAGTTTCTATGATCTAACCGTGGAGGCAAATATTTGAGTTACGAGTTTGGCCTTCATTTAAAACAATGTGGAATAGTTGCACAACTCAAGCCACAATGTAATGGTGTGTCTGAACGTCGTAACTGTACTTTATTTTTAGATATGGTGCGATCTATGATGTCTCTTACCAATTTACCACTATCATTTTGGGGTTCTGCATTAGAGACAGCCGCATTCATGTTAAATAGGGCACCGTCTAAATCCGTTGAGTCGACACTGTATGAATTATGATTTTGCAAGAAACCTAAGTTGTCATTTCTTAAAGTTTGGGGATGTGATGCTTATGTCAAAAGGCTTCAGCCTAATAAGCTCGAACCTAAATTGGAGAAGTGCGTTTTCATAGGATACCCTAAAGAAACTATTGGGTACACCTTCTACCACAGATCCAAAGGCAAGATCTTTGTTGCTAAGAATGGGTCATTTCTAGAGAGGAGTTTTCTCTCAAAAGAAGTGAGTGGGAGGAAAGTTGATGAGGTAGGTATTGAGGGAGTCCTACATTATGGGGTCCTCGGGGAGCCGGCCTATGTGATATGGGCCGGGCTGATGGGCCATGTAGATACAAGATAGAAGGCCTTCCCCCGTGTCCGGATGGGACTCTCCTTTGCGTGGATGACAAGCTTGGCATCCAGATGTGTAGTTTCCTTCATCTGGAAACCGACTTTGTATGACTCTAGTCCCCTCCATTGTCTATATAAACCAGAGGGTTTAGTCGGTAGATACGATCATATAGGCTAGACATCTAAGGTTTAGCCATTACGATCTCGAGGTAGATTTACTCTTGTAACCCCTATACTCATCAAAGTCAATCAAGCAGGAAGTAGGGTATTACCTCCATTAAGAGGGCCCGAACCTGGGTAAACATGTGGTCCCATGCCTCCTGTTACCTTTGATCCTTAGACGCACAGTTCGGGACCCCCTACCCGAGATCTGCCAGTTTTGACACCGATAGGTGTATCTTCTTTCAAATTGGAAAGTAGTACATCAGAGAAAGTTGTTCCCGTGATGCCAACACCAACTAGAGAGGAAGCAAATGATGATGATCATGAAACTTCAATCAAGTGACTACTGAACCTCATAGGTCGACCAGAACACGTTCCGCACCAGAGTGGTACGACAATCCTGTCTTGGAAGTCATGTTTATTGGATAACAACGAACCTACAAACTATGAAGAAACTATGATGAGCCCAAATTCCAAAGAATGGCTTGAGGCCATGAAATCTGAGATAGGATCCATGTATGAGAACAAAGTGTGGACATTGGTGGATTTTCCCTATAATTGGCAAGGCATAAAGAATAAATGGATCTTTAAGAGGAAGACGAACGCTGACGGTAATATAACTATCTATCTACAAAGCTCGACTTGTTGCAAAAGGTTTTCAACAAGTTCAAGGGGTTGACTACGATGAGACTTTCTCACCCGTAGCGATGCTTAAGTCTGTCCGAATCATGTTAGCAATTGCCGCATTTTATGATTATGAAATCTGGGAAATGGATGTCAAAAACTTGCATTCCTTAGCAGGTTTCTTGAGGAAGGGTCGCATATGATGCAACTGGAAGTGTTTTGTCGATCCTGAAGGTGCTAACAAAGTGTGCAAGCTCTAGCGATCCATGTATGGACTAGTGCAAGCATCTCGGAGTTGGAATATATGCTTTGATGAGGTGATCAAAGCATATGGTTTTATACAGACTTATGGTGAAGCCTATGTTTACAAGTAAGTGAGTGGGAGCTTTGTAGCATTTCTGATATTATATGTGGATGACATATTACTGATTGGAAATGATATAGAATTTCTGGATATCATAGAAGGATACTTGAATGAGAATTTTTCAATGAAAGACCTCGGTGAAGCTACTTACATATTGGGCATCAAAATCTATGGAGATAGATCAAGACGCTTAATAGGACTTTCACAAAGCACATACCTTGACAAGATTTTGAAGAAGTTCAAAATGAATCATTCAAAGAAAGGGTTCTTGCCTGTGTTGCAATGTGTGAAGTTGAGTAAGACTCAAAACCCGACCATGGTAGAAGATAGAGAGAGAATGAAAGTCATTCCCTATGCCTCAGCCATAGGGTCTATAAGGTATGCCATGCTGTGTACCAAACCTGTTGTGTACCTTGCCATGAGTTTGGCAAGGGGGTATAGTAGTGATACAGGAGTAGATCACTGGACAACAGTCACAATTATCCTTAGTTACCTAAGATGACTAAGGAGATATTTCTTGATTATGGAGGTAATAAAGAGTTCATTGTAAAGGGTTACCTCGATGCAAGCTTTGACGCTGATTCGGATGACTCTGAGTCTCAATATGGATACATATTGAAAGTAGGAGCAATTAGCTAGAGTAGCTCCATACAGAGCTTTGTAGACATAGAAATTTGCAAAAATACATAAGGATCTGAATGTGACAGACCTGTTGACTAAACTTCTCTCACAAGCAAAACATGATCACTCCTTAATACTCTTTAGGTGTTAATCACATGGCGATGTGAACTAGATTATTGACTCTAGTAAAGTCTTTGGGTGTTGATCACATGGTGATGTGAACTATGGGTGTTAAATCACATAGTGATGTGAACTAGATTATTGACTCTAGTGCAAGTGGGAGACTGAAGGAAATATGCCCTAGAGTCAATAATAAAGTTGTCATTTTATATTATATTTCCTTATTATGATAAAGGTTTATTATTCATGCTAGAAGATAGCGGTTTAGTTAAGGGCCCAAGGCCCAAAGGCGACTTAAGGCCCGTAGAGATAAACCGCCGTATGAACATAACTTGTATTGTAAGGCAAGAGTAGTTAGAGACCGAGCCAGACACTGTTTATGAGCCGGCCGGGACTTTGTGAGCCACTGGGCATCAACCTCTGTATATAAAGGGACGACCCGGCGGTGGTTTAGGGCAAGTAACATCATATCGAGAGCTAGCTCAAGCAATTTCGCTCCCTGGTAATGGAGTCATAAGCAATCCCACTCAAAACTGGATCATAGGCTTTTACCTTCACCTAAGGGGCCGAACCAGTATAAACCCTGTGTCCTTTGTCCCGATTAACCCCTTTAAGCTTCCTAGTTGCGATGGCTCCATGACTAAGTCCTTCCACTAGGACATCTGACGTGACAATTCCACGACAGTTGGCGCCCACCGTGGGGCCAGCGCATGGTGGATTTGAGTTCTTGAAGGGCAGCTTCGAAGGGCTCAAGGGATACGCTATGGGCCAGGTGACCAAGAGTCGTCGCGGCAAGCTCTACATCGACGATGCAGGCTAGAGCCCCGACGCAGGCTCAATTGAGTACGGGTACCGGATCCCCTTCGGCGGAATCCACGTCTTCATCGGCAAAATCAGCGAGCAGGGCCCTGAGCCGGACATCTGCACCGACCTCATCGAGATGGCTCAGTGTGCAAGACCCGCCTGGGCTCAGCCTGCTATGAAGCGTGCCTTCATGGGATGCATGCACGGAGGGTAACTTTCTGAAGGATCTATGTCGACCAGTGAAACGGCCATCTACTCTGATGTTGAGTCATCCACGTGTGAGACGGATTCGTTGTATTAATTGCAAGACGGCGGGCTTGGGGGCTGTTCCGATGGCAGTAGTATTCCGGATCTCCTTGAGCCGCCGAGCAGAGTTGGGATCTTAATGGCTGGCACGCAACCCATTCAAAACTCCACAACTGCGGCAACAATAACTTCCGGGTCAGCGGCAGCCGGGGCAGGAGGCCCTGTGTGCCCGCCGGCTCAGGTGCTGATGGATCTCATGGATAAGATGACAGCTCTGTTAACCGGCACGGTCAACCCGGCGGATCAAGATCAACATGAAGCAGAAGTGGCGCAGTTAAAACAAGATATAGTGCAGGCTTAGGAAGACCTGGCGGCGGAAGATGTCAGGATAATCGCAGAGCGGGCGGCTCTGGACGCTCAGGCTCAGCGGATTCAGTCGCAGGCTTTCCAACTCACGATGGATCAGAACACATCGAATGAGGTCATGAGGAGAAGGTATCATAAGAGTCAGTCTCGTCTGCCTCCCGAATGCTTGGGGCGGGGCCCAGTAACCCGCCGGAGGTAAATCGGGCTGCAACACCTGGGGCTGGGACGCCGTTTCAGCCGCATACGATGGAGCCACCCCGGATGAATACTGCTCCTCCTCAGTATGTACCAACACCACCGGGTCATTATTGTAACCCTTTGGAGAACATGATTGTTGCAGCGGCACGGTTGGTGACTCTCCCGGTGGAGGGCGACCCTCCGATGGCGGTTGAAACTCGCAAGATCAGAGAGCTTCTTCAAACGGCTTTAGCGCAGCAGGAGGCGTACTCATACAGCCATGACAAGATTCATTCAACCCCTCGTCCAAGCCGGAGCCCGAGTTATAGCAGGCACATGGATTCAGTGGCCGTTTCAAGCAACGCCCAGTGCCGTGACCAGCCATGCGGGCATGACCCGGCGTGTGATGGAGCTCTTAACTTGGTTGATCAGGACAGAATACGTCAATAGGCTGAGCGGGAGGCTCAGCAGGCGGCTCAGCGAGCGGCTTACCAGCCTTTCCCAGTTTATTCGACGACTTCTATTGAGGCAGGCGTTACCACTAGTACCAGAGGTATCCCTTGTCTGGTGCCGGCTCTGCGTAACGAGCGTTTGCCCAAGGATTTCAAAGGGCCTCAAAAGGTGCCTAATTATACGACTGACTTACAACCTGGGGCCTGGATTGAAAGTTATGAGATGGCTATGGAGCTACTAGAGGTCAGCGATGTTGCGATGGCCAAGTACTTCACCATGATGTTGGATGGGACTGCCCGCACTTGGTTGAAGGGGCTTCCCGAGGGAGTCCTGGATTAGGGGGTATCCGGACAGCCGGACTATATACTTTGGCCGGACTATTGGACTATGAAGATACAAGACTCAAGACTTCGTCCCGTGTCCGGATGGGACTCTCCTTTGCGTTGAAGACAAGGTTGGCGATTTGGATGTTAGATCTCGTTCTTTGTAACTGACATTGTGTAACCCTAGCCCCCTCCGGTGTCTATATAAACCGGAGGGTTTAGTCCATAGGACAAGAACAATCAGAATCATAGGCTAGCTCCTAGGGTTTAGCCTCTACGATCTCGTGGTAGATTAACTCTTGTAATACTCATATCATCAAGATCAATCAAGCAGGAAGTAGGGTATTACCTCCATCGAGAGGGACTGAACCAGGGTAAAACATCGTGTCCCTGCCTCCTGTTACCATTAGCCTTAGACGCACAGTTCGGGACCCCCTACCCGAGATCCGCTGGTTTTGACACCGACATTGGTGCTTTCATTGAGAGTTCCTCTGTGTCGTCGCTACAAGGCTTGATGGCTCGTCTCGTTGTCAAGGACTACATCACCTCTGGGGGAGCCCTGGCGGTAGGCCAAAATCTCTAACTAGGCAGCTTTGTCATGACCGCCCGATCGGCTGCCGCGCCGATGATGACTTCTCGGGTCATCAAAAACAGCCTCCACGTCAATTCGGAACTCGCCAAACAGATGGATCCAATGGAGCTCTGCTCCCTTAATGAGCTCTTGGATCACATCGCCGCTCTGGGAGCACTACAGACTATGATCGGATTGGGTTTAAACCCGATGAAAGGGATATTAAATCCCCACCGGTCACCCATGAGATAGCGGTAGTGGGAGAGCCACACATGGATTATCCCTCTACTTTGAGGACGAACTATGTCCGGATTACCAAGCTCACTGATCCAGATACCTGTTCGCGGGAGGACATGACCCAGACCCTGAACTTAGAATCGGGCAACGGGCCAGAAAAATTGGGCAACATCCCAGAGTCTGAGCTGCCAAGACCGGAAGCTCCTCTGCCCCTAGATATCAGATCGGGTCAAAATTTGGACTTAACTACGCCCACCCACCCAGACTTATGCCGTCTTTCCCATATCATACAAGATCCCCAAGAGATAGTACATCGCTACTGGGCCAGATTCCTCCTTGTGATAAACAGGGTCAAGGACTATCGCAAGGAAGACACAATCTCACTTTTCTGCAAAAATTGCACGAACAAAGGGATCCTTAATGCTATAAGTCGCCGTGACATAGTACACTTTGCTGACTTAGCAGCCATAGTACATAAGTACTGTGTGATGGAAAGCGCCTGGAAAACCCAAACAGACTTCTGGGATAATCCGGCTCTCACTAAACCCTTCGTCCGAACTAAAAGGGCAAACTCTCGTAAGTTACCCGATCCAATTCCCAAAAAACCAAAGCCCTCTCCAGGGCGTGGAACCGTATTGGAAGAATGGCTTAATGGGCCATGCAAAATTCACAGCACGCCGGATACCACGCCAACGCATAGCCTTAGAGCATGTTGGATACTCCGGCAGGTAGCGAAAAGCGGCGAGGATCTTCTTGTAAACCATAAAGCAGAGCAACATCCCATTGAAGACAACAATGCGGTACTGACAGTCTTCGAGACTTTCGTCTCAAATAATAGGCGCAAGCGAGCTCATTGAAGTTTCGCTGAAATCTGCCACGTGGCAAAAATAAATCTGCTATAACCTTCAGTGCGAGTGACGAACCTCAATTCCAAACAGTCCGCGCACCAGCCGCTTTGGTCCTTAGCCCAATCATGGACGGCTTCCGACTCACTATAGTACTCATGGATGGCGGAAGCAGATTAAACCTGATCTATGAAGAAACCCTCAACAAGATGGAAATTGATAAAAGCCGCATTGAGCAAAGCAGCACGACCTTCAGGGGAATCATCCCTAGTCGGGAGGCACGGTGTGCAGGAAAAATCACACTGGATGTGGTATTCGGCACGCTGGAGAACTATAGGTCTGAAGAAATCACGTTCCAAGTGGCCCCGTTCAACAGCGGATACCACGCCCTTTTAGGGCGGCACGCATTCACGAGCTTTCAAGCTATACCCCATTACGGGTACATGAAACTCAAAATGCCCGGACCCAATGGAATCATCACTCTAGCGAGTGATCCGGACGTCGCACTCCGCGCCGAAAATAAAACTGGCGCACTAGCCCTGGAAGCATTATCCGAAGCCCTAGCGGCTGAAAAACTAACAATGCTGCGCGCCACAGTGGACAGAGACGATGTGATACTCGACAAACAACCCAAGTCCACCTCATTCAAGCCCGCGGACAAGATAGTCAAATTCTAGGTCCATCCAATGGACCCCACAAAGACATCTTCCATTGGGACATAGTTGAGCCCCACAATGGACGTTGCACTGCGAGACTTCCTACATGAGAATTGGGACATTTTTGCCTGGCATCCTTCAGACATGCCGGGAATCCCACGCAGGCTGGCCGAACACAGCCTCAATATACTGAAAGGATACAAGCCAGTCAAACAGACTCTTAGGCGCTTCTCAGAGCCTAAATGGCAAGCCATGGGATAAGAGGTAGCCAAGCTACTTGAGACCGGACTCATCAGAGATATAAAACATCCGGATTGGCTGGCAAATCTGGTAATGGTACCAAAGAAGGATAAATCCTGGCACCTATGTGTCGATTTCAAAGACCTCAACAAGGTCTTCCCCAAGGATCCCTTCCCCCTCCATCGCATTGACCAAATCATCGACGCCCCGCAGGACACGAGTCACTATGTTTCCTCGACGCATACTCCAGATACCATCAAATAAAGCTGGTGGAATCCGACCAAGCCGCAACGGCCTTCATAACGCCATACGGCCCCTTCTGTTTCAACACTATGCCTTTCGGGTTCAAAAATGCCGGCGCAACCTATCAACGTATGATTCAGACATGCCTGGAGAAGCAAATCGGCAAAATAGTGGAGGCATACGTGGACGATGTGGTCATAAAAACAAGACATGTCGAAACTTTAATAGATGACTTGAGACTCATGTTCGACAACCTCCAAACATACGACATCAAGCTCAACCCAGAAAAATGTGTTTTTGGCGTACCCTCTAGGAAGTTGCTCGGCTTCATCGTTTCCAATAGAGGAAGCGAAGCAAATCTGGCAAAAATCCGAGCTCTGTCACAGTTGGCTATCCCAACAGACCTCAAGCATATCCAGAAACTAACTGGATGCGTGGCTGCCTTAAGCCACTTTATCTCCCGATTAGGGGAAAAGGCACTACCTCTTTACCGCCTTCTTCGATGCACCGAACACTTCGAGTGGATGGATGCGGCCACGACCGGACTAGATGAAATAAAGACCCTATTGGCCAGCAACCCAGTCTTGACCGCGCCAAATACTCGCGAACCTATGCTATTATACATAGCTGCAACACATCAGGTTGGAAGCGTAGTGCTCGTCGCCGAACGAGAAGCATACGGATACAAGTTTCCGCTCCAAAAGCCGGTATATTACGTGTCCACTGTCCTCACTCCATGCAAATCCCGATACCCACACTATCAAAAGATAGCATACACGGTCTTCATGGCATCCCGAAAGCTCCGACACTACTTTCAAGAGTGTTCGATTACGGTGGCCTCCGAAGTACCACTCAACGACATAGTAAACAAGCGCAACGCCACGGGACGGATTGCTAAATGGGCTATCGAGCTCCTTCCGTTTGACATAACATACAAACCATGGCGGGCCATTAAGTCGGAAGTACTGGCTGACTTTGTTGCCGAATGTACAGAAGCCGAACTCCCTAAAGATTAGGCGTGTACTCCAGTTGGATCATGCACTTCGACAGCTCTAAAATGCTGGCCGAATTGGGAGCGGGTGTAGTCCTGACATCCCCCACCGGAGACACGGTCCAATACGTACTCCAAATATTATACACAGACTCCAACTACGCAGCCGAATACGAGGCTCTGTTGCATGGTCATCGGATGGCAGTCTCTATGGGCATTCAACGCCTAGAAGTGCGCGGGACTCAAACCTCACAATATCACAAATAAACGGAGATTTTGATGCTAAGGATCCAAAAATGGCAGCCTACCGTAATGCCGTACTCAAAATGTCAGCTCGGTTCGAGGGGCTCAATTCCACCATGTGGCCCGAGAAAACAATGAAGCGACGGATATCCTCGCCCGCATCGGCGCTAAATGCGACCCCGTCCCACCTAATATATTCTTAGAAAGGCTGTTCAAACCATCCGTGGTATGGGAAGGGGAGTCCGACAACACCAGTCCAGCTCCGAATACAACCCTAGATCCCGAACCATCTGACGTAATCGGGGGCTCCGCCACCAAAATAACACCTTCGGCCCATGAAATCATGACTATCATCGCCCCGTGGACCGAGCCCTTCTTGGCCTACCTAAATAGGCAGGAGCTCCCTGAGGACCAAAATGAAGCAAGTTGTATCGTGCGGCGTTCCAAGGCCTACAAAGTCCATGAGGGAGAGATCTATAAGGGAAGTGCCACCGGAGTGCTCCAAAGATGAATCTCCGAAGAGGAAGGGCGGCAGCTCTTGGCTGAAATCCATGCCAGACTCGGCGGGCACCACACTGCGGCTCGGGCACTTGTCAGCAAAGTCTTTCGTACAGGTTTTTATTGGCCGACAGCCCGGGCAGATGCACAGGACCTTGTCCAACATTGTGTCGGTTGCCAGCTCTTCGCCAATCAGAGCCATATGCCCCCTACCGCTCTCCAAACAATCCCCATAACTTGTCCCTCCGCGACCTGGGGGCTGGATATGGTCGGACCTCTTAAAGGGGGAAGCCATAAGAAAAAATACTTATTGTTCATGGTGGACAAGTTCACCAAATGGATTGAAGCCAAACCAGTTAAAACGGCCGAATCCGGACCAGTGATAGACTTCATATAAGGGGTTGTACACCGTTACGGTGTCCCCCACAGCATCATCACTGACAATGGCTCAAACTTCACAGTCGATGAAGTAAAAACTTGGTGCGGCAACATGGGCATTAAGCTCGATTACACCTTCGTCTATCATACCCAAACAAACGGCCAGGTCAAACGTGCAAGTGGTCTCATCATGAGCGGTATCAAACCCAGACTAGTGCGATCTTTGAAAGAATCGGACACGCACTCGGTCGAGGAGCTCGACTCCGTACTCTTAGGGCTGTGGACCACGCTGAATCGTACCACCGGATATACACCATTTTTTATGGTGTACGGCGCAGAAGCAGTACTACCCTGTGACATAATCCATGACTCACCTCGCGTACGCATGTACGAAGAGAAGGGAGCCAAGCTAGATCGACAGGACAACTTAGATGCCATGGAGGAGGAGCGCGACGTCGCAAAAGCCCGTTCCACATTCTATCAACAGCTGGCTCGAAGGTATCAAAGCAGAGAAGTACGGGCCAAAACTTATAACGTTGGCGAACTCGTTCTACGCCTACCAGAGAAGAAGAAGGACAAGCTCAAACCCAAGTGGGAGGGCGCCTTCATCATTGATAAAGTTCTCACCGTAGGAGCATACCGTCTGCGCAATGCATCCGATAACAGACTCGAGCCAAACCCATGGAACGCGGCCAGACTCTGGAGATTCTACGCCTAGTGCCGAACTCAGTGTTCGTCTCCTTACCCCCGCTCTTTCAATTATGTTATCCCTTTTTCCTTTCTCGCCCTTTTTACCTTCTTCACACAAAGTATTAAATATAGTGCGGATGCTCAGATCTCTCCGGCCGCACTATGTGTGCTCACCATACTTGGGGGCTTCCTATACGGAGGCTAAATATAATTACTTTTATGGCTTCCTGCCTACCACATATGCATCCTTTTTCCATATGTGCCTTTTCTTCACCATTATATGCATCGATATGACTTAAGATTTGGCCATGCTGGGTTGCCTGGCTCTTGTGTTTATGCCCTACGTTCCCGTTAATTCGGCTAGGGCATAAGGGGAGCACCTCTGCGATTGTTACTGCCGGTTCAGCCGGGTGTGTACCTCAGACTGGGTGAAGCTGAAAGCTAGCGTTCTTAAGGGAATATTCGGTCGGTGAACAAAAGATATTTTTTCCATTTATTACAACGTGAATCCCCAGATGTTCTGTATCATGCGCTTCTGTTCGCAGTTCGGACATGCACATCGATGCATGCGTACCCAGGGAAAGGAACCCCTAACGGAGCTAGTCTCTCTAGAAGATGTTTCTTACTACCCATGTAATATAACATAACTAGTTGGGTATTTGTCTGTTTAAGCACTTATGACCCCTACGCCTGGTTTCCATGCATACCCCGGTTTTACATAACTGAGCGGGTATTCGGATACACCCCGGACTGTTGGGTGCGGGGGCTGAAGCGAAAAGGTCCGCCATGACAAATGATTTTTAATCCGACTAGGGACTACATATGTCCATTGAATTACATAGTCACTTGGACTAGCTATATTCTTCCTCTATACCATCCAACAGGCTATCTAGCCTACAATCCCGTTGGGAATACTTTGCGGCTAGCGCTACTTGGCCATACACCAGACTTACGGGAATCTCTTGCCCATCTGGCCCCGCTGGTCCGACTTCGGCCATATGGTTCGGGTCAACCTTGGCATATCGCGTCTTCGCCATGGCCCAGGCTTCCCTTGCACCTTGTCGGCAGGCTGATACCTTCCATGACCGGAAGTGCCGCTGTGCTCCTTTGAGCATATCCACAAGCTCCCCCATGCCTCATGGCAGGGAAGCGGATGGCCACAAGGCCTGGGCAATACCCAGCATCACCTGCCGAGCTCGTCCGTGCAGTTGTGAGAGATATTGCAGCAAATCGCCTGCGGACCCGGGCATCTACCCTTTAGGACGGCCCGTCAGCATACCTATAGACATAAACTCTTTTAATACGCTTCCTCACCGAACTGTACTGCAGTTCGTTTAAGCACTTACCATATATGTCGCGACGAAGCCTCCTGTTCTCCTTCATGGAGTCCGAAAGCTGAGCTCGAACATTTGCTAATTCGACGCCCAGCCGGATGTTGGCATCTTGGAGATTATTTTTCTCCTGCCTAACCTGCGTAAGCACACGCTCGCCAGCCTTTAGCTATCTTTGGAGATGTGACTCACTATCTTTTCCGATCTCCAGATTCTCCCCGGGACTGTCTACAGAATTTTCTGTTAGACTTATAAAGCAAGCCAAATACTAACTGGTATATGTCCTTAAAATTTCTCTATTGAGACAAGTGTTACCAAATGAGGCATTTTGGGATTCCTCTAGTTTGGCAACCGCGGCCCTCAGCTGGGTCTTGCACTCCTCTAGCTCACGAGACAAATGGGTATTCTTCTCTACAAGAGCATGTGCATACAATGATCCTTAAATCAGTTGTTCAAACTGCTTCAAGTCTCAGGGGCTACTGATATACATGCTTATCAAATTTTCTTACCCGTATATCTTTTGCATACTGGTCCGTCGCTCGGGCAAGTCCATCTTGGGCAGCTCGGATGTATGCGTCTCTTGAATTGAAGGCATTCAATGCCTCTTCAGAAAAGATACCATTGCGAAGTATGGCCCGTCGGCGCCGGTGATTCATGGCGCTCTCTACTTCGGAATTTGTGGCGGGGAGCCTATCCGCATCCTCTGTCGGAGGACAGTTCGGCATCGGCCCCGCATTGGCCTCCTCTCTTGAAGCCGGTTCTGGAATCCGGCTGGTGGAGGCGTGACCAGCAGGATCTCCGGATATAGTCTAGCGACTACTCTTTCTGCCAGGACACGATGGACGTTGTTACATTTCAAACATGATAATCACAGAGAAGATTTTAACTATACCTCTGCGACGGTGTTTCGACCCTAACCGCCTTCCTCTTGAACCTGCTTGGCCTGGATGCCCTTTGCTGATGAGCCCCCAGGGGCTCAGCGCCGCATTCTGATGCTCGTCTCATTAAAAATACGATATTTGTGCATAAGGCATGGTATAAGGAAGGAATCCTCTTAAGAAGTTAAAGCTTCAGCTTTACTTACACGCGATGCAGGGAGCAGTCCGGGATAATCAGCGATAATAGCCACCAAGGTGCCATCGCAGCTTGCCTAATAAAATGTCCGGTCGACAAGCTCCACAGATATATCCGGATCTACTTCAAGTCCCGGGTCGAGGGCCCAGCCAGGATCCTCTGGCTGCAGAGAGGGGATGTTGAACTCTTCCAGGGCCTTCATCAGTTCCTACTTATAAATATCAAGGTAAATGATTGTGATGAAGGGCGCAAGAATGGATAGAGTTGGGTAAAGAGTAATGGCTTACCCAGCTTGGGGAGTTGAACATGGAAAATCCATCCCACGGTTTGATACGGAGGAACTCCTCTTCTTCTCCTTTATATAAATTGGACAGTATTCTCGCCAGAGCAGTGGCGGAGTCCGGACCTTTACGACCGTAGCGGGTGGCATCGTCTCCCCGTTGAAGTTCCACATGGGCTTCCCCCGATATTGAAGTGGCTGCACCCCCCGCATTATGGATATTGATATAACCTCAACTATTGTCAGTCCTGATTGGGATAGTGTCTTTATCCTGCTCATCAGGAAGTGGACTTCTCTGGCATCTTCCTCCTGGGGGCTCCGAGGGCGCCAACTTTGGCGTTTCTTCAGTGGAGCGTTATTAAACTTAGGAAGGCCCGTCCGGATTGGGTACGGAAGGGGAATGTCATCTACATAAAACTACTCCGAGGGCCAGTCTTCAGAGGCCTTCTTTGGAGTTCCTGACAGGTATCCGGTCTGGGCGACGCACCATATTTCGGCTTCGCCCACTTGATATATAGATCCCCCCTAATTACGAGGGACGAGGCAGAATAACTTCTTCCATAACTCGAAGTGAGCCTCGCGGCCCAGGAAAATTCACAAAGGGCAACGTATCCTACGATGTGCAGCACGGAGGCGGTGGTAAAGTTATGCAACTGGAGGCCATAGAACTCCAGGAGCCTGCTGAGGAATGGGTGGATTGGAAACCCGACGCCTCTTAGCAGATATGGGATGAGGCATACTCGCTCCCCTAAGATGGGTTAGGAGATCTCTCCGCTTCTGCCCCGCCATTGTAGGTGGCTAATCCGGCTCGAACGGGGACCATGTACGCCGGTGGAAGAAACCCTTGGGTCTGCAACTCTATTAAACGACTGTGGGGGACAGAACATTTTTCCCAATCACCTGGCTTAGAGCTAAGGGAGCGAGAAAAGGAGCTGCGGTAATCGGCCATGTTGGAATGGTTTTTTTCGGATGCGCTCTGTTGAATGCTTGCTTAAGGGAAGAAGGTGAGATTTGGATCTAAGGATCCCCGTCTCTTCAAATAGACGGTTTGCCTGCAGGGTCGGGTGGCAAATGTAAAAATGCTCCGGCTCCTCGTATTCGCTCGACATGTGGAGATGGCCATTATTGAAGCATAGAAGCCGAGGAATACAACATTGATGGGAAGCCGGACACTGTTCGCTACAACAGGTACTCTGGATTTGGGGGAAGAACCCGCCTTGTAATGCCGAATACAATCTGCACGCCGGACTCATCGTCATTGAAGCCTGGTTTAGGGGCTACTGAGGGAGTCCTAGATTAGGGGGTATCCGGACAGCCGGACTGTTGGACTATGAAGATACAAGACTCAAGACTTTGTCCCGTGTCCGGATGGGACTCTCCTTTGCGTGGAAGACAAGCTTGGCAATTCGGATGTTAGATCTCCTTCTTTGTAACCGACTTTGTGTAACCCTAGCCCCCTCTGGTGTCTATATAAACCGGAGGGTTTAGTCCATAGGACCAGAACAATCAGAATCATAGGCTAGCTCCTAGGGTTTAGCCTCTATGATCTCGTGGTAGATCAACTCTTGTAATACTCATATCATCAAGATCAATCAAGTAGGAAGTAGGGTATTACCTCCATCGAGAGGTCCTGAACCTGGGTAAAACATCGTGTCCCCTGCCTCCTGTTACCATTAGCCTTAGACGCACAGTTCGGGACCCCCTACCCGAGATCCGCCGGATTTAACACCGACACTGCTGCCTAATTCAATCAGTTCATGGGAAGAGTTAATAGCCCGGTTCACTTCAGAATTTCAAGGATACATGCAAGCAACCCATGTCAATTGTGGATTTGACTAATTGCAAGAAAGAGGAGGGTGAGTCCACAACCCATTGGGTGCGCCGGGTCAAAGCCATAATACATTTGTTTGATAAGATGGATGCCGGCTCTGAAGTCTTAATGTTGGAAAAAAATTGCCAATTTGCGCCTCTGAAGATGAAGCTGGGGTGGCTCAAGCGTGATTGTAATGGCATGGGCCAGCTGATGGCGGCTCTAGTCAAGTACGCAGACTCTGATAGTACCAAGGATCCAGAGTCTGATGATGAAAAGACAGGGAAGGGAAAAAAGAACGGCAACGCCAAGGGTCCTCAGCATAACCCGACAAATCAAGGAGGTAATAATAAACATAAGGCTGATGGTAGCTTGGAGTTTGTGGCTAACACCAATGCGCAGGGAAACAATCAACAATGTAAGGGGAGACCACCACCTCGGTCTGGCAGGTCAAGCCCCACACTGGAGCAGTTACTGAATGAGCCCTGTCCAAGGCATGACACTTCGCAGATGCCAGCCACTCACCTATGGAAGGACTGTACGATCATGAAGGCGTTAAATAATTCCAACATGTTCGACGGTAATCATGGGCAGGGCGGCGGCTCAGGCGGCGGTGGTTTTCATGGCCCGGGCGGCGGTTCAAACTCATATTTTCATAACTCTCAGGGTAATCAAGGTGGTTATAATCAACAATCTGGCCAGGGAGGTCAACAACAGCAGCAGGGTGGATACCAGAGTAACCCAAAGCAGCTAAATAGTGGACAATATCATGTGTTTACCACCAGTTTGTGCAAACGGGACCAGAAGATTCATAAGAGGGCTGTGAACGCTATTGAGCCGGTAGTTCCTCGTTATTTGAGATGGTCTGAGCAACCTATTATATGGAGTAGGGAAGATCATCCTCCCCGGGTTGATAATCTGGGTCACTTGGCCTTGGTGGTGGCACCTCAGGTTGGTGGGTATAAATTCACTAAGGTGCTCATGGATGGAGGCAGTAGCAACAACATCCTCTATTATGAGACTTTTCGTCGCATGAGTTTGACTGATAAAAATCTCAAGACTTCCAACACTGTTTTTCATGGAGTGGTCCCTGGTAAGTCGGCATACCCAGTGGGTAAGATTGAGCTGGAGGTAGCCTTTGTAGATGAGCATGATTCTAGGGCTGAGAAGTTAACCTTTGAAGTGGTCAATATCAAGAGCCCGTATCACGCCCTGTTTGGACGGCCGGCTTATGCCAAGTTCATGGCACGACTGTGTTATGTTTATTTGCAGCTTAAGATGTCGGTTCATAAGGGCACCATCACAGTGCATGGGAGCCAGAAGATAGCCTTAGAATGTGAGGAAGGCGATGCCTCTTACGCTAAATCTGTTTGTGCAATCGAGGAATTGAAGTTCTATAAGGACAATGTTGACCCGGCGGACATGACATCTTTGAAGAAGCCAACCATAGAACATGAGCCGGTAATGAAGTTTAAGTCGGCCGATGATACCAAGCTTGTCGATTTTGTTCCAGGCAATTCATCTAAGCAGTTCAGTATCAGTGCCAATCTGGGTCCCAAATAGGAAAGCGCGCTCATCGAGTTCATCTGTGAGAACCGGGACATCTTTGCATGGAAACCTTCTGACATGCCAGGTGTACCGAGAGAACTCGCTGAGCACACTCTCAATATTGATCCAAATATTAAGTTGTTCAAGCAGTTTTTCGGTGGTTCAACGAAGAGAGGAGTAAGGCCATTGGTGAGGAAGTGGCCAGGCTCCTGGCGGCCGGGTTCATTATTGAAGTCTTTCATCCGGAGTGGTTGGCTAACCCGGTGCTGGTGCTTAAGAAGAACGGTACCTGGCGTATGTGTGTGGACTACACAGACTTAAACAAGGCTTGTCCGGTTGATCCCTTTGCTCTCCCGTGTATTAATCAAATCATTGATGCTACGGTGGGTTGTGAGCGTTTGAGTTTTTTGGATGCTTATTCTGGTTATCATTAGATCAAGATGGCAGTTAAGGACGAGAAGAAGACGATGTTCATTACTCCATTTGGAGCCTTCTGTATGTGTCTATGCCTTTTGGGCTTAAGAGTGCCCAGGCGACTTACCAGCGCTGTGTGCATAACTGTCTTCATAATCAGATTGGGCGCAACTTTCATGCTTATCTGGATGACATTGTGGTGAAGTCAAGAGATAAGGAGACCTTGATAGATGATCTGAAGGAGACCTTCGATAACCTACGGGTCTACAAGATGAGGCTTAACCCGACCAAGTGTGTTTTTGGTGTGCCTGCAGGCAACCTTTTGGGTTTTCTGGTTTCTAACAGAGGCATTGAGGCTAACCAGGAGAAGATCAAGGAAATCACTTCTTTGGCTAAACCGGCGTGTATCAATGATGTTCAGCGTCTGGCGGGTCGTATTGCTGCTTTAAGCCGGTTCATAAGCCGGTTAGGTGAGAAGGCCATACCGCTGTATCAGATGATGAAAAAGATAGACGATTTCGTCTGGAGTGATGCTGCTAATGCTGCCTTTGAAGATTTTAAGGGACAACTAGATGAGCCGCCGGTCCTTGCTGCTCCCATTGATAAGGAGCCATTATTGTTGTATGTGGCTGCCAATACAGGTGTTGTTAGTGTGGCCATTGTGGTGGAGTGCAAGAAGGCTAGCAAGGAACATCCGGTTCAACGGTCGGTTTACTACATCAGTGAGGTACTTATTGAGTCCAAGCAACGGTATCCACATTGGCAGAAGCTCATTTATGGGGTGTTTATGGCAAGCCAGAAGCTTAAGCAATATTTTCTTGGTCATCCCATCACTGTGGTCAGTTCTACTCCTTTAGGAGATATCATCCAAAACAGAGAGTCCACAGGGCGAGTCGCCAAGTGGGCCATTGAACTTGGGCCTCATGGTTTAAAGTATGTTCCACAAACTGCTATCAAATCTCAAGCACTGGTGGACTTCATTAACGATTGGACAGAGCTGCAGATGCCTGAAGAGAAACCAGACAATACATATTGGACTATTCACTTTGATGGGTCCAAGCAATTGGAGGGCTCGGGGGTTGGAGTTGTTTTAGCTTCCCCTCGAGGTGACAAATTTTGTTACGTGCTATGGTTGATGTTTCCCTGTACTAACAATGCAGCTGAGTATGAAGCCTTGTTCCATGGTCTTCGGATGGCTAAGGAGATGAGCTTAAGCCGGGTAAGGTGCTTTGGCGACTCAGATTTGGTGGCTCAACAAGTTTCAGGCAAGTGGGATTCCAAGGACCCTCTCACGGTGGCTTATCACCACGAAGTTGATGCCATTGCTGGACATTTCAAGGGTTACCAAGTGGAGCACATTGACCACAGAAAGAACGAGGCGGCTGAGGCCTTAAGCCGGCTGGGCTCTCAGAGTAAGCCGGTGCCGCCTAATACTTACTTGGATATTCTCCATAACCCTTCTGTCAAGTTACCTACAGAGGAAGACTTGGTTGTTCCTGACTCGGAAGCACAGTTGGTGGCGGCTCTTCACGTCATCCCAGATTGGACAGTGCCATACTTGGCTTACATGACCAGGGCGAGTTGCCTGAGGATGAAACTTTGGCCAGGCAGATAACCTGGCGGTCTAAGTCAATGACAATTGCCAATGGCGAGTTGCATCACCACGGTTTCACTGGGGCGTTTCAGCGTTGTGTTTCTCCTGAAGAAGGCCAAGAAATTCTTCGTGAGATTCATGAAGGGGATTATGGCCATCATGCCGGGTCAAAGTCCCTTGTTGCCAAGGCTTTCCGTCATGGATTTTATTGGCTGACGGCTCACGCTAACTCGGAGGATCTGGTCAGTAAATGTGATGGTTGTTAGAAGTTCTCGAGACGTGCCCATGTACCGGCTTAAGAATTGAGGATGATTCCAATTACTTGGCTGTTTGCAGTCTGGGGGCTTGACATGGTTGGGCCTTTCAAAAGGTCCAAGGATAAAAAGACCCACCTCTTGGTGGCGGTTGACAAGTTCACAAAGTGGGTTGAGGCAGAGCTAGATAGCAAGTGTGACGCAGCTACGACGGTTCAATTCATGAAGAAGGTGATATTTCACTTCGGCTTTCCACACAGCATTATAACTGACAATGGTACCAATCTGTCTAAAGGCGCCATGGAAGAATTTTGTCAACGTGAGCATATTCGGCTTGATGTTTCATCAGTGGCGCATCCTCAGTCCAATGGTCAAGCTGAGCGAGCCAATCAGGAAATCTTGAAAGCCATCATGCCTCGACTGTTGGTTCCTTTACAACAGATGCCGGGTTGTTGGGTCGAGGAGTTACCCTCTGTGATATGGAGCATCAATACTACTCCTAATAGGTCTACGGGTTACACGCCTTTCTTCATGGTCTACGGAGCAGAGGTGGTTTTACCTAGTGACATCCGTCATGAATCTCCCTGTGTGGCCGCTTACGTTGAACCTGATAACGAACAAGCTCGTCAGGATGCACTTGGCCTGTTGGATGAAAAGCGTGACCTGGTAGCAGCCCGCTCGGTGATTTACCAACAAGACCTGTGCCGCTATCACAACCGCCGGGTTAAGTCCAGAACCATTCAGGAAGGTGATTTGGTGCTCCGGCTCATCTAGGATCAAACTGATGCACATAAGTTATCCCCACATTGGGAAGGGCCCTTTGTGGTCAGCAAGAACTTGAACAATGGGTCATACTACCTTATCGATGTTCGAGAGCACAAAGACTCACGTAAGTCGGAGGAAGAGACCCGCCGACCATGGAATATCGCTCATCTTTGGCCTTACTACACTTGAGCCACCGGCTCTCATGATGTACATATTTTGATGATGTATATATTATAAATAAAGGAAGACCTCTGTCCTTTTCATCCTCAAAGATCATATGTCTTCATCATTGTCTTTTCAAATGATCACCTGGGGGCTGATCATATTCGAATCTAGCTTAACCCTCTTGGTCCGGCTCATGATCGTATTCGAATCTAGCCATTAAACCTCATGATCACTAGGGGGCTTCCTGTTCAAACATAGGTCGTATTCGAATCAAAGAGAACATAGCTGTCGGTACCCTCTTGATCGGCACTATGCCAAGATCACTAGGGGGCTTCTTGATCGTATTCGAATAATAGCTTAACCCCTTTTGGGTCCGACTTTGATCGTATTCAAATCAGAGTCGTTAAAAAACTCTCAAGGTCATTAGGGGGCTTCCTGTTCAAACATAGGTCATATTCGAACCAAAGAGAACATAGTTGTCGGTACCCTCTTGATCGGCGCAACGCCAAAGCCACTGGGGGCTACATGATCGTATTCGAATCCTAGCTTAACCCCTTTGGAATAGTTTACTGATCATATTCAAATCAGAAGCCTTGAATTTTTTCATTCTATTTGGTTTATGTTTTATTTGAAAGCTTCCTTTGTTTTGATTTGAGACTTTTTTGTTCAAAGATCTAAGTATAAGTATGGTTTAAATTTAACCCGGCTTGATTTTGGATGGTAAGTCGCCAACACATGAGAATCATCGTATCTTTGGAAGTGTTGGTATTCAAAGATTGTGTTATCACCCTTACTATTCGGGCCATATAAACCGGCAGTACAACTCAAAAGATCACAGGTATGATATTATAGTTGTGTTTCAAAATTATATGTCACACATGCTTATATGTGATTCTTTTTCCATATTAATGGTAATATGTTAAGATATTATGACCCACCTTGCGGTAAGCCGCCAAGGGATCTTGTGATCTATTTATGTGTGCAGGACAGTTAAAAGACTTGCTCAAGCATAAGGAAAACAGATGATAAGTATAATACGAGTGACTATAAGATGGCGGCTTAACAATATTGAGCACCAAAAACATGCACGATGGCACGACAAAGCAAAGTTATTTCTACTCTATTACACGACTCATCGAGGCCAAATGATTCACATTGTTTTTCAGCACATCATAGGTATGAGCCGCCATGGCGTATTAATTCTTGTGTTGACCTGAAGCAGCCGGGCCAGCCCTCTCCGCTTCTTCGCCCTGTTCCCTTTCCTGGAAGGTTGATGATGACCAGTCAATGCCATTCAAAGCTTCAAATTTAGCTTCATCATCAATTAGTCCGGCCGGGTCAACTTCAGGGGCGAAGGTATGCTTACAGATTGGGGGAATCAGGCTGGTCACTTTATAATGTGGCGTTGGAATTCTCCGGTTCTCCGCGTCATAGCCCGGCTGGTACTTGGTGAGATCCGCTTCATTAGCTATCAGGGTGACCACGAGGCGTATTTCCTTCACACGAGTGGCGAAATCTTCCTATTCGAAGGGAGTGCCATCCTCCTTAAGTCTTGGATAACCAATGGCTATGTCGGCCGGGTCTAACTCTGGTAGCCAAGCTTTAGCCCGGCTCAAGGAAGCCATGGCTCCGGCTCTTGCAGATGACCGCCTCGGTTCATGGAACCATTGGGGTAGCACAGAAAGCTTCCTTAGTACATCTGCAAGGAGGGTGGGAACTTCATTGGACAGGGCCACTGTGGCTAAAGCACGCTGAGATCCGGTGTAGAGTTGTTCCACCAACGTGTAAACCGCCTTCAGCTTTATCAACATGTCTTGGTTAAGATTTGAACTCCTGGGGCCTGCATAAACAATGTCAGATGAGTTAATGACAATTTATATGATCAATATAAAGATTCAAGTATTTAACACTTGCAAGGTGACTTACCGAAGATGGCTGAGACCATCTGAGATACATGGCGTTTTAAACCGAATAATTCGACGGACGCCTCTTCAAGAGCCGCCACTGCCTTCTCAGCTTGATTGATCAAAGCAATCTTTTCATCAGCCCAGGCCTTTTTCTCCATTTCAAAGTCTTTTTTCAGTTTCTCTTGTTCAGATATACTGAAATCAAACTTGGAGTTGGCTCTTTGGGTTTCTGTCTCTTGTTCTTCCAGGCGGTTCTTCAAATCAGATACTTCTGATTCAAGTTGGCTGGTGGTGGCCTGTACAAATACCGGGTCACAATCATGACTATTATCATGCATTATTAAGTCCCAAGCCTTTTGCAAGCAACAACACTTGGCACTTGGAGGCTAATGTCTACCGACGAAATTTACTTAAAGTGGCGGTTCATGAGAGTAAGTCCCAAGCACTTTGCAAACAAGAGTACTTGGCTCTTGGGGGCTAATGCATATTGCTGTTCAAGTTCTTTCAAGTATTTCATTCTATACAACCATATGAAGGACCGGCTCAACCATGCTGATTAAGCCGACCCCTGGGGACTACGGAGTAAGCCGATTTATTACATGTTATCCAAATATATCACTAATGTTACTAAGCTTGTTTTTAAGTCTACATCATATTCATCATAAGCAATAGACTTGGGGGCTGGCATAATAAGGATAACTTAGTACAGAGAAGGGATTGCACCTCAAACTTCTGGCGCATCTGCTTCACCATATCATTTCAACATCACGGCTGCTGTGTACTTGGCTCAGATAGCTAGAAAAAACCTCCCCAATACTCATATGAGTGTAATCAGCCACATCAAGCTTGACCCTGCGACGTTCCAGAAGCTCCCCGGCTCAGCAAAGACGGTTTTGATGATCTCGACATCAGGGTCTTGAGGATCATCCGTCCTGGCCGGGCTAGGAACTTCCGAGTTTTCAGAGCCATCAGCGGCTCGCTCGGCAGGCGGGTCAGCAATTAGCGTTGGCGTGTCATGAGCTGGCTCAGGTGGTGGCTCATGAGTTGAGGTTTCAGGGGCAGCCGTTCCAAGTTCCGGTTCGTTGAAAATCGGCTCTTCGGCCGGCTTGTTCTTCTTTACCTTCTTGCTAGGCTTTGATTTTCCGCTGCATAAAATCAAAAGATCAGTACAAATAAGGAGAATTGAAATGAATACAGGATAAGTAAGTCATCATTACCCTGGAGCGGTCTTGAAAGCCGACAAGTTGGACTGCATTGAGTCGCCGGAGGAAGGAGAAGTTTCTTGATAATTCGAGTTAGAAGAGTTGAGTGGTTGACGAGTGAGACCCAGCAAAGGATAAAAGGGATTTAAATCGGAGGTGACCTTGTTCCGGCGCTTCCTTGGTGTATTCGATAAGCCGGAGGAGAGTTCCGCATCCTTGCTGGTCCAGGTCTGCCTCCGGCTCTCATGAATCTGTCGCTTCAAAGGAAATCGAGGATCTTGATAAGCTAAGGGATGTGAAAATCTTACTTTTTGGGTTACTCTTTGGTTTTTCTGTCTTGGCAAAGGCTCGGAGTGGGAGGAAATGATAGTTACCTCTTCATCCTTGCAATGACTTGTTCCTGTGTCCTCCTGCTGATAATCAGTGTCAATAAGATGGTTAAAAAAGGAGCCAAGAGAGTTAAGGGCTACCTCTAACTCAGATGAATCTTCTAGCTGAAGCAAGTCAGAGGCGATGGCTTTCTTGCCCTTCTTCCTCGCAGCCTCTTTCCTGGCCGCTCTCTTGGCCTTCCTGGCTTTCTTCGCAGCCTCATGATCATATTTATCCTTCCAAAATTTATCACCAGCCTGTGAAAATCAGCAAAGGTATGAGTACAGATGAAACATCAAATGATGAAGGTAATTTATTCTGATGGGCGGCGGCTTACCGCTGGAGCCGGGTTAGCTTCACCGAAGGGGATTAAGCCCACCTTACCGCAGTCTGCTAGGCTTTCATTCAGAAGAGATTTGGTCATGTCATTGATGACGTGGTCAGACACATCATTAGAACTATGCCGCACAGGGTCATCTTTCTTGCCTGTGTACGTGCACATCAAGCCGGGACGGCGGCTCAATGGAATAACCTGCCAGGCGAGTCAAACGTGAACTAAATCAATATGATTTAGCCCATTCCCTAGAAGAGCCTTGATTTTAGCCAGGGTGGGGGCGGGCGTCTTGCGTTCGGCGACTATTATTTTATCAGGAAGTGGGTGTTTGGACTCCGGACACAGGGCATGAAAGCCGGGCACATGATTCTCATCAGCCGGAGAAGTGTCTTGATAATAGAACCATATCTGGTTCCAGTCTTTGGGGTGACTTGGTGGGTTGGCATAAGGAAAAATTACGTCTCTCTGACGTTGGATCGAGACACCTCCAGGTTCCATGCTTTGGCCGTTGGCACACTCATTCTGGCAGTTCAAGTAAAATTAACTCTCTGAAGAGTAGTATGTTGGGTTCTTCTCCAAGATATACTTCACTGAACACTTGAAAATTGCAAATGTTAGACACGGAATTGGGTCCGATGTCTTGAGGATGGAGGTCAAAGAAGTGCAGTACGTCCCTGAAGAATTTTGAGTCGGGTGGTGAAAAACCTCGGTTCATATGGTCAGTGAAAATGATGACCTCCCCCACTTTGGGTTGGGGAATTTCCTCCGCCGGGTCAGGAGCATGATAGGACATCCCTTCCTTCTTCGCAGATAGCCAGTCTTCACAAAATCATCAAGCGTACTGTCTGTGACAACGGATTTGACCCAGTCGCATGAAGTGGGTGCTTCGGTGCCATTGTGATGAAAGCCTAAGAAAGAGTAAAAAATTCCGATTCAAATTTAAGCCGGAGAAAAACAGTATAGTGCATATTCAAGATGGCGGCTTATAAAGGGGCCTAATGGTATAAGGCTAATTATGTCAGATTATTTAAGCCGCCATGAGCGCCACAAGCAGTTAAGTTATCTAAGCCGCCATGGGCGGTCAAGAGTATCAATTGAGCATTGCCTTTTTAAGCCGGTGATAAGAGTCGCCATGGCTAGGTGGATCTAACAGATACAGTTTTTGTCTAAGTGTTGCATAAACAAGTTTCACAGGTTGCAGCAATTATTTTGGATCAAACGGCTGTTCAGAAAAGAAAATATTCTAGACCTAAAAATGTGGTACAGATGAGTTCGTGAGTTCTAATGAGGCTTCTTTGCAAGAAAAAGGGATCTGCTAGTATAAAAAATGGACGCCAAACAACTACCGCATAAGTTCCATACTACTTTTGGATCAAATGAGGCCGCGGTGGAAGAACTACGAAGAAACCATGAAGAACTACGAAGAACACACAGGAACTTGCGAACCCTAATGCAGATCTGAGGTGCGGGAAGGAGATGACTTACAGCGGCAGGTCTACTGCGGAGGTTCGCCGCCGTTCACTGGACTGGCTCAGGTTGATGCAGCGGCCGAGGTCGAGGAAGACGAGGTGTGCTGTGGTGGCGGCGTAGCTCGAGTGGTAGTAGGGTTGGGAGAGGAAGAAGAAGAGGAAAGGGGAGAATGAGGAAAGACCTGGCAAGGTCTATTTATAAAGAGAAGACTGATAAGTGGGCGCAAAAAACGAGGAGTCTAAAAACATGGTTATCCAGCTACAAGGATGCCTCGATTCTTGGGATGGTCATTAAGATAAGGATCTGTTGTGATATGTTGGATAAAACGTGCATTAATGATAGATGATGTCATGGCAGGTCACCACAAATCCAAAGGATGACATCATGGCAGGTTACAAAATTTTATACAAGCAAAGAAGCAGAAGATTTTTCTTAAGTGCTGAAGATTGACATGAACCAGTTCAAATCAATCTGGGGCCTAATGTTGGGGATATAACTATTAGGTATGACCCGCCCACGAGGGCCCGGGTTATACCTATGAAGACTCTTGAAGCCCAAGACAATCCTGAAGACGGCGGTTCAGTTAAGGGCCCAAGGCCCAAAGGCGACTTAAGGCCCGTAGAGATAAACCACCATATGAACATAACTTGTATTGTAAGGAAAGAGTAGTTAGAGACCGAGCCGTATATTGTTTATGAGCCGGCCGGGACTCTGTTAGCCGCTGGGCGTCAACCTCTATATATAAAGGTTCAACACAGCGGCGGTTCAGGGCAAGTAACATCAGATCGAGAACTAGGTCAAGCGATTTTGCTCCCTGGTAATCGAGTCATAAGCAATCCCACTCAAAACTAGATCGTAGGCTTTTACCTTCACCATAAGGGGCCGAAGCAGTATAAACCCTGTGTCCTTTGTCCCGACTAACCCCTTTAAGCTTCCTAGTTGCGATGGCTCCACGACTAAGTCCTTCCACTAGAACATCTGACGTGACAATTCCACGACAATATCCCTAGTAAGCCTCTATGTGACTAGCTCGTTGATCCAAGATGGTTAAGGTTTGCTAACCATAGACATGTGTTTTCATTTGATAATGGGGTCATATAATTAGGATAATGATGTGATGGACAAGACCCATCTGTTAGCTAGCACAATGACCGTTCAGTTTATTGCTATTGCTTTCTTCATGTCAAATACATATTCCTTCGACTATCAGATTATGCAACTCCCGGATACCAGACGAATACCTTGTGTGCTATCAAACGTCACAACGTAACTAGGTGATCATAAATATGCTCTACAGGTATCTCCAAAGGTGTTTGTTGAGTTGGCATAGAACGAGATTAGGATTTGTCACTCCGAGTATCGGAGAGGTATCTCTGGGCCCACTCGGTAATACACATCATAAGCTTGCAAGCAAATGACTAAGGAGTTAGTCGCAAGGTGATGTATTACGGAACGAGTAAAGAGACTTGTTGTTAATGAGATTGAACTAGGTATGAAGATACCGATGATTGAATCTCACGCAAGTAACATACCGATGGACAAAGGGAATTACGCATGTTGTCATAACGGTTCGATATGTAGGAGCCAATATGGGCATCTAGGTTCCGCTATTGGTTATTGATCGGAGAGGTGTCTCGCTCATGTCTACATAGTTCTCGAACCCGTAGGGTCCACACGCTTAATGTTCGTTGACAATATAGTGTTATATGAGTTATATGTTTTGGTTACGGAATGTTGTTTGGAGTCCGGGATGAGACCACATACATGACAAGGAGTCTAGAAATGGTCGAGAGGTAAATATTGATATATAGAACAATGGTATTTGGACACCAGAAGTGTTTCGGGACTTACTAGGAAGGAATCGGGTCATCGGAAGGGGTTCTAGGCACCCCCGACAAGTTATGGGCCTTATGGGCCAAAGGAGAGGACAGACCAGCCCACAAGGGGGCTGGTGCGCCTCCTCCCTTGTTTAGACAGCCTAGGGAAGGAAAATGGGGGAGGGCTAGCCCCTCATGCCTTTCCCTCTCATGGGAGAAAGGAAGGGGGGGCACCCTCCCCTGCCTTTCCCCGCACTCCAAATAAGGAAAGGGCGGGCGCGACTTGGGAGGGACCCTGTTGGGGATATTACCACTGGGCGTGAACCGGCCTACCTGGGCCGGGTTAACTTCATTAGTACCGTAAAGGTGATTAAGCAGATGAAGGCCCAAGGCCTGTAGTCGGTTTAGAACCTGTAGCCGTAAACCGGCTTGGTATGTAAACTTGTATTGTAAGTTAGGAATAGAGAGAGACCAACCGGGATATGAGTATGAACCGGTGTGGGACTCTGTGGACCGACGGGCGTCACCCGCGTATATAAGGGGACGACCCGGCGGTGGTTCAAGGACAGACAACAACAACTCGAGCCTAGGCGAAGCTTGTTTGCTCCCTAGCCATCGAAACCACATCAATTCCATCACAACTAGACGTAGGCTTTTACCTTCATTGAAGGGGACGAACTAGTATAAACCCTTGTGTCTTTGTGTCCGCTTTAACCCCTTCAAGATTACCCGTAGCGATGGCTCCACGACTAAGTCCTTTCATGAGGACATCTGCCGTGACAAATCCACGACAGTTGGCACCCACCGTGGGGCTATCGCACGATGGTTTGATGATCTTGGAGGGCAAGCTCAAAGGACTCGAAGGCTATGCTGTGGGCCGGATGACCAAAAGTCGTCGCGGCAAGCTCTACATCGACGATGCAGGATGGGGTCCTGAAGCCGACTCGATCGAGTACGGGTACCGGGTCCCCTTTGGTGGCATACACGTTTTTATCGGCAAGATTGGTGAGCCTGGGCCTGAGCCGGACATCCGCACCGACCTCGTCGAGACGGCTCAGTGTGCGAGATCTACCCGGGTTAAACCGGCCGTAAAGCGTGCCTTCGTGGGGTTCATCCACGGAGGAGAGCATGGGGACGAGTCAGAACACGGTAGCGAGACCGTCGTCTACTCTGGCGACGAATCCTCAACCGGAGAAACCGAATCATTGTACCAGTTGCAAGACGACCAGGTTAGGGGCTGTTCCGAGGGCGACAGTATTCCGGACCCCCCCTGAGCAGATCAACCGGGTTGGAATATTTATGGCCGGTACACAGGCGGCGAATCACTCTTCGACCGCAGCAGCAATGCTCTCCGGATCAGCAGCGGCAGCGGCAGCAGGGGCAGGAGGCCTTGTGCGCCCACCGGTTCAAGTTTTGCCTGACCTGTTTGATGCACTAGCTGTACTGATGGCAGAGGCCAATCCGGTGGATCAGGAGGCCCATGATGCAGAGATTGCAAAAGTGAGAGAGCAGATCGCACAAGCCAAAGCCAACTTGGCAGCAGAGAAGGACAGGATGGCCGCAGAGCGGGCCGCTTTGGACGCCCAGGCCTATAAACTTATGCTCGACCAGAACGCATCACATGAAGTCTTAAAGCAGAAGCACAGATCACGCCTGCCTTTAGGGTTCGACCCTCGAAATCTTTTTCACACTCTGGGAGCGGGAACCAGTAATCCGCCGGGGCACCTGGAGGTAAACCGGGTCGAGGCACCAGGGCCAGCAGCGACGGTCCAACCCCACCTGATGGAACCCCCTCAGTAGAACATTGTGATTCCTCCGCCGGTCCAGACACCTCCGGGTCATTATTCTAATCCTATGGACAATCTTGTCACAGCCGCTGCACGATTAGAAGCCATCCCGGTCGAAGGAGACTCTCCGCAAGCAATAGAGACGCGCCGGGTTAAGGAACTTCTCCAGACCGCTTTGATTCAACAGGAGGCATATTCATACAGCCGCGATCGGATTCATTCAACACCTCGTCCAAGCCGGAGCTAGAGTAGGTGCCTGGATGAACCGGCCATATCAAGCAATGCGCGGGGCCGTGAAGCGGCCCGTGGCAATAACCCGGCCGGTGGTGTTCACGATGCTCAGGATGTAGTAGACCGGGCCCGGGCACGAAGGGAGGCCGAGTTAGCAGCACAAAACGGGGCGGATCAGCTTACACCAGTTCGTCCAACCACCTCTGTCGGGCCAGGGGTCACATCTAGCTTGGGAGTACCCTGTTTAGTTCCCGCTTTACGCAATATACGCCTGCCCAAGGACTTCAAGGGCCCGCACAAGGTGCCGAATTACACCGCTGATTTATCTCCAGAAGCATGGGTAGAGAGTTACGAGATGGCAATGGAGATGCTGGATGTGGATGAGACTGCATGTGCAAAGTACTTCACCATGATGCTTGAAGGCACAACCCGTACTTGGTTGAAGGGCCTGCCGCCTAATTCTATCAGTTCATGGGCCCAGTTGCGGACCCGGTTTATCCAGAATTTTAAGGATACGTGTAAGCAGCCTAAATCCATAGTAGACTTGGCGGCTTGTGTTCAGGAGGATGGAGAGTCAACAACCCATTGGGTACGCCGCGTTTCTGAAGTCTTGCACTCGTCGGACAGGATCAATGCTGACTCTGCGATCTTAACCCTGGAGGGCAATTGCCGGTTTAAGCCTCTAAAGCAAAAGTTAGGGCGTATGAAGCGGTTCTGTAATGATATGGGAACTCTCATGGCCGCTTTAGTGAAGTATGCTGATTCTGATAGTACCAAGGATCCTGAGACTGACGATGACGAAGCAGGGAAGGGAAAGAAGAATGGCAACTCTAAGGGGCATCAATACAAACCGGCGGGCCATGGAAACGGAGGCAAACGTAAGGCGGATGGCAGCCTGGATTTTGTGGCTAACACTAATGCGCAGGACAAGGGTCAGCGGCGCAGAGGTAAAGCGGCGAATCGTAATGGGGCTCCAAATCCTAACCCGGATCGTTTAAACTATTTGCTGAATCAGCCTTGCCCAAAACACGGGACGAAGGAGGCGCCGGCTAACCACCTTTGGAAGAATTGTTTCATTATGCAGGAATTTAAAAACTCTAATGCCTTCCGGTATGACCGTGGATCAGGTGGTGGCTCAGGATCCGGTTTCCATGGGCCGGGTCACGATGGAGCTTCCGGTTCAGGTTTCAATCAGGGCGGTAATAATGACCAGGATAATCAGAACGGTCAAGGGGGTTACAACCAACAGCAGCAGCAACAGCGGTCGGGTTATCAGAGCCAGCCAAAACAGTTGAACAATGGGCAGTATCACGTTTTCACAACTAGCTCGGATAAGCGCGACCGGAAACTTCATAAGCGAGCAGTGAACTCTGTTGAACCGGCCGTACCGCGTTATTTACGCTGGTCAGAGCAGCCTATCGTGTGGAGCAGGGAGGATCACCCCCCCGGGTTGACAATCCGGGCCAGTTGGCATTAGTGGTAGACCCTCAGGTGGGAGGTTATAAATTCACCAAGGTACTCATGGATGGAGGGAGCAGTATTAACATCCTGTACTATGAGACATTCCGCCGCATGGGGCTAACAGACAAGGATCTCAGACCGTCTAATACGGTGTTCCATGGTGTGGTGCCTGGCAAATCGGCATATCCTGTTGGTAAGATAGCCCTGGAGGTGGCTTTTGGGGACGAGCATGATTCCCGATCCGAGACACTAACCTTTGAGGTGGTGAAGATCCGGAGCCCGTATCACGCCTTGTTTGGGCGGCCGGCTTATGCCAAGTTCATGGCACGGCCTTGTTATATCTATTTGCAGCTCAAGATGCCGGGTCACAAAGGGACAATAACGGTTCATGGGAGCCGCAAGGTTGCTTTGGAATGTGAGGAAGGTGATGCGGCCTATGCAGAGTCGGTTTGTGCCATGGAGGAGTTAAAATATTATAAGGACAATGTTGATCCGGCAGACATGACCCCTTTGAAGAAGCCAACTACGGAGCATGATTCAGATCTGAAGTTCAAATCAGCGGCTGAGACCAAGCTTGTTGACTTCGTGCCTGGCGATTCGTCCAAGCAGTTCACTGTCAGTGCCAACTTGGACCCTAAATAGGAAAGCGCGCTCATCGAGTTCATCCGTGAGAATCGGGACATTTTTGCATGGAAGCCTTCTGACATGCCAGGTGTACCGAGGGAACTCGCTGAGCACACTCTTAATGTGGATCCTAAGTATAAACCGGTAAAGCAATTTCTCCGCCGGTTTAACGAAGAGAGGCGTAAAGCTATTGGGGAGGAGGTGGCCAGGCTCTTAGCAGCTGGTTTTATCATTGAAGTGTTCCATCCAGAGTGGCTTGCTAATCCGGTGCTGGTTCTTAAGAAAAATGGCACTTGGCGTATGTGTGTGGATTATACGGATCTTAACAAGGCTTGTCCAGCGGATCCTTTTGCCCTCCCCCGCATTGACCAGATTATTGATGCCACGGCGGGTTGTGAGCGTTTGAGTTTTTTGGATGCGTATTCTGGGTATCATCAGATCAAAATGGCGGTTAAGGATCAGGAGAAGACGGCGTTTATTACTCCCTTTGGAGCCTTCTGCTATGTATCTATGCCTTTTGGGCTCAAGAGCGCCCAAGCCACTTATCAACGGTGTGTACAGAATTGCCTGCATGAACAGATCGGCCGCAATGTGCACGCTTATGTGGATGATATTGTAGTCAAGTCAAGGCAGAAGGAGACGCTGGTTGATGATTTGAAGGAAACCTTTGACAACTTACGGGTTTATAAGATGATGCTTAACCCTGCCAAATGTGTCTTTGATGTTCCGGCAGGCAAGTTACTGGGCTTTCTTGTGTCCAACAGAGGAATTGAGGCTAATCCAGAGAAGATTACGGCTATCACCTCCCTGGCTAAACCGAAGTGTATCAACGATGTTCAGCGTTTGGCGGGTCGGATCGCCGCACTGAGCCGGTTTATCAGCCGCCTCGGAGAGAAGGCCATCCCTTTATACCAGATGTTGAGAAAGACAGATCAATTCGTCTGGAGTCCAGCTGCTGATGAAGCGTTGGAGGAATTGAAGCGGCAATTAGCCAATCCGCCCGTTCTTGCAGCTCCGGTCGACAAGGAGCCGTTATTGTTATATGTAGCGGCCAATGCTCGTGCAGTTAGCGTGGCTATTGTGGTAGAACGCAAGGAGGCAGGCAAGGAGTATCCGGTTCAGCGGCCGGTTTACTATATCAGCGAGGTGCTTATTGAATCCAAGCAAAGGTATCCGCATTGGCAGAAGCTGGTATATGGAGTTTTCATGGCAAGCCGGAAGTTGAAGCAGTATTTCCAAGGGCACCCTATCACAGTGGTCAGTTCAGCTCCCTTGGGCGATATCATACAGAACCGGGAGGCGACCGGCCGGATTGCCAAGTGGGTTATAGAACTTGGGCCGCACGGATTGAAGTACGTACCCCGGACGGCGGTGAAGTCTCAAGCACTTGTTGATTTCATCAATGATTGGACTGAGTTGCAAGCACCAGAGGAGAAGCCGGATCACACATATTGGACTATCCATTTTGATGGATCCAGGCAATTGGAAGGCTCGGGGGCTGGAGTCGTGTTAACTTCCCCACGAGGTGATAAGTTTTGTTATGTTCTCCGCTTAATGTTCCCTTGTACTAATAATGCAGCTGAGTATGAAGCCTTGCTCCATGGTCTCCGGATGGCTAAGGAGATGAATCTAAGTCGGGTTAAGTGCTTCGGTGACTCGGACCTCGTAGCTCAACAGGTGTCTGGCACTTGGGATTCTAAAGACCCACTCATGGCTGCATATCGTCGTGAGGTGGATATTGTTGCAGGTCACTTCAAGGGTTATCAGGTGGATCACGTGGATCGTCGAAAAAATGAAGCGGCGGACGCTTTAAGCCGGTTGGGCTCTCAGCGTAAACCGGTCCCGCCTAATGTCTTTCTTGATGTGTTGCACAATCCGTCAGTCAAGCTCCTAGGTGAAGCGGATTTGGCTATTCCTGATCCGGAGGCTCAATTGGTGGCAGCCCTGCATGTTATACCGGATTGGACAGTTCCCTATCTTGCGTACATGAACCGGGGAGAGTTGCCAGAGGATGAGACTCTAGCCAGGCAGATAGTCCGGCGATCCAAATCTATGACAATTATCAATGGCGAATTGCATCATTGCAGTGTATCAGGGGCGTTTCAACGCTGCGTCTCTCCTGAGGAAGGTTGTGAAATTTTACGCGAAATCCATGAAGGGGATTGTGGTCACCACGCCGGTTCAAAGTCTCTGGTGGCTAAGGCGTTTCGTCACGGGTTTTACTGGTTGACAGCTCATGCTGATGCGGAGGACTTGGTTAAACGGTGTGATGGCTGTCAGAAATTTTCAAGGCGTGCTCATGTGCCGGCTCAAGAATTGAGGATGATTCCAATTACTTGGCCGTTTGCAACATGGGGGCTGGATATGGTCGGACCTTTTAAAAGGTCCAAGGATAAGAAAACCCACCTTTTGGTGGCAGTTGACAAGTTTACCAAGTGGGTTGAAGCGGAGCCTGTCAGCAAGTGTGATGCAGCTACAGCGGTGCAGTTCATTAAAAAGGTGATTTTCCGGTTTGGCTTTCCACACAGTATCATTACTGACAATGGTACCAATTTATCCAAGGGTGCTATGAAGGAATTCTGTGAACGTGAGCACATCAGACTTGACGTATCATCAGTGGCTCACCCCCAGTCCAATGGGCAGGCAGAACGAGCTAATCAAGAGATCTTGCGAGGCATCAAACCCCGGCTTATGGTTCCATTGCAAAGAACACCGGGATGTTGGGTTGAAGAGCTACCATCTGTGCTATGGAGTATCAACACTACGCCCAACCGATCTACAGGATACACACCGTTTTTTATGGTCTACGGAGCAGAGGCGGTTCTCCCTAGTGATATCCGGCACGATTCGCCTCGTGTGGCGGCTTATGTTGAAGCGGACAATGAGACAGCACGGCAAGATGCTTTGGACCTATTAGATGAGGAGCGTGACATAGCGGCTGCCCGCTCGGCGATTTATCAACAAGATCTTCGTCGCTATCACAGTCGCCGGGTCAGAACCAGAACTTTTCAAGAAGGAGATTTGGTGCTTCGGCTCATCCAAGATCAGACGGATATGCACAAGTTATCCCCACCTTGGGAGGGACCTTTCGTGGTCAGCAAGAATCTGCACAACGGGTCGTACTATCTGATTGATATTCGAGAGCATAAAGACTCACGCACATCAGAGGAGGAGACCAACAGGCCGTGGAATATAGCTCATCTTCGGCCTTACTACACTTGAGCCATCGGCTCTATCTATGTACATATTATGGCAGTGTATATATTATCATTGATATAATAAAACCGGAGCCTCAGCTAAAGCGGGGTCTCTGTCCTTTCATATCATGCGTGGTTACATGGAGTGGTTCTGTTTTAAAACGGCCTCCGGTTTACCCCTTGAAATTTGCTTTTCAAAAAAGCTTTGTGATATCACTTGGGGCCTTGGTCGTGTCCGAACCAACGCGACACCTTTTGATAGGCGAAAGCCACCAGATCACTTGGGGACATGGTCAAGTCTGAACCAGTCACGCCTCTTGATCGGCCTAAGGCCACAAAATCACTTGGGGGCTTGGTCGAACCCGAACCATTGCCACGCCTCTTGATCGGCATAATTGCCACGGTTTCATTTGGGGACCTGGCTGACTTGAACCATTGTCACTCCTATTGGGGGCTTGGTCCTGTCCGACCATGGTAACACCATCTGATCAGCTCAGTAAAGCATGTTTTTGCAAACGGTTTTTATCATTGCCTTTGCTGCCATATTTCTTTTATGACTATTCTTCAATTTTTGTTGTGTTTAACCAACAACACTTTTTTACCGGTTCAGCTGACGGAAATCGGTTCATTTGTATTCCGGAGAAATATGCCCGGTTTAACTTTCCTGTTAACATCATGAAGTAGCAGGGGGGCTCATAATGACCCATCACGATTTACATGGGAGTTGTTTTCTCCCCTTTGATGATAACGGTTTATAAATACTCCGTTTCAAGCCTGGCTAAGCCAACTTCATGCCCAGCGATGGCAGGTATTTTGTATCGCATATTTGATTATATGTTTTAAATACATTGATATATATATATATCAAGGTTATAAACCGGTTGGCGGTATAACCGCCACCGCAGTTCAAGATTTTCTGATTGCAGGAAATATAATTAAGGATTTCAAGCAAAAGCATCAGTACTTATGCACGAAGGCATATTTCGAGACAGAAGTATTGACTATCCTATTACAAGGCAACGCGGTGCCCAAATAAGATCATTGTTGTTCCGGCGGATCATAATAAAGCAGTTATGTAAACCGGCTTCCGGTTCAAGCTTGCTCATCAAACCGGTCTGATGGTTGTGGGTCGTCCCGCGCTGCTTCAGCTTCCTCATCTCTATCCATTGGCTGGAAATCAACAGTGGACCAGTCGATTCCCATTAAAGCTTGAAAGACAGCTTCTTCATGGATCAGAGAAGACGGTTCAATATCAGGAGCGTAAGTATGCTTACGGATTGGAGGAATCAGATTTCCGCTTCAGGAGTTGGTGCAGGCACTCGTTTGTTCTGGTCATTGTACTGAGCTTGATAATGCGACAAGTCTGCCTCTTCAGCCAATTGACAAGCCAGAGGGCGTACTGCACGGTTTATCGCCCTCAAATCATCTTCATTGAACTCTAAGCCATCTTCCTTCAAGCTGGGATAGCCTTGAGCTGCTTCAACAGGATCGAAATCCGGCACCCATGCTTTTGCCCGGATCAAGGCATTAATGGCTCCGGTTCGAGCAGCAGATTTCTTTCAGTTCTTCAATCCGAGCAGGAAGCATTGACAACCTATTAAGAGTGTCTTGGATTAAGGAGGTGCCGGATTGTTATGCGATGCAGTGGTGATGATCCGTTGCGCTCCGGTATACAGCTGTTCAATTAAAGTGTAGGCAGCCTTCAACTTCTTCCGAACATCTGACCCTAAGTGACCAATGCGTGTACCTGTAACAATACAGGAAAGATCACAAACCGGATCTATTATAAGCAGGCCAGAGTTGTCCAGAAACCAAAAGGAACTTACCAAAGATAGCAGCGGTCATGGAATGTACTTGCCGCTTTACGGCGGTCAGCTCATCTACCACCGGTTTAAGAGCAGCTTCAGCGTTTTCAGCTCTTTTTATTAAATCGGCCTTCTCAGTGGCCCAATCAGTCCGCTCCTTCTCGAAGCCCTCCTTCAGCTGTTCTGTGATACTCAAAGCGCTGGTTAATTCTTCCCTTGCCTTGTCGGTTTCAGCTTGCTGGGTTTTCAAAATTTCCTGCAGATCAGTAATCCGGTCTTCTTTGATCTGCACTTCAGCCTGCATAAAGACAGTGCTTGGCTTTCAACAAACGGTACAAGAATTTGAAATACCAACCACATAACAAGTTATATGCTTGATACTTGGGGGCTAATGCACCTTCAATTTTCATCTGTTACTAAATCGCAAAGTCCCAAGCTCAATACAGGTATTCAACTTGGCACTTGGGGGCTAATGGCTATTTGCTCAGTTATGTTCTGATGTTAGAATCTTTATTGGAGTCCCGGTTTAACTATACTAAGTTGAACCGGCCCTTGGGGGCTACATTGATGGAGTTCAAAGTATTGAGGACTATATTCAAGTCCCGGTTTGAAGAAGGTTACAAACCGGCCCTTGGGGGCTAGGAGGATTAATACAGTGGCAGTAATTAAAGAAAGAAGAAGCACAAGGAAGTTACCTCAAATTTATCTCTCATCATCTTTACCATACTAGCTTCACAGTCACGACTAGTGTATAACCGGTTCAAGTAACCAGAATGAAGATCTTGGGCACTCAGAGCAGCATATGTTTCCAGATCAACATCCCATTTGCCTTTGTTCATGGCAGAGAAATCTTCTTTGACAGTATGCTTAGCTAAAGCGACAGGATTCCCTGGTTCAGAGTGACCTACGCCGGTAATTACAACGTCATCATCCTTGGACTCACCGGTTTGCGTTGGCGCGGTTGATTTATCGGCAGGCTTTGAAGGGCTGCAGGATCTATCAATCCGGACGGAGCTGGCAGGCTGATCAACAGGGACTGAGGTATCGATAGGCCTTTTATCAATAATGGCATCGTCTTGCAAAGGAGGATCATTGGGAATATCCTCAGGAATGAACGCTTCAAGATCTGGTGTTTTATCCTGTTCAGGGGCAGTGTCTTCCTCGGCCGCTTTATTCAGGCGGGCTTTCTTGCTTGGTTTAGGTTTAGCCCTGAAAGAGAAACAAAGAGTCAAGGAACAACATAAGTAATAACGTGGTATACTCGAAGCATATGTTCAGTCTAGCTTACCCAAGAACCGTTTTCAGTGGTGGCAGCTGAGTGGCCGACGATTCACCAGAGGAAGAATGGGAAGTAACCTGATAATCGGAGTCGGGCGGATTAAGAGGTTGACGGATGAAACCCACTTTAGGACGTAAATTAATAAAAAGGTCGGAGACCTCGGAGCGGCGTTTTCGAACCGGACTGTTTGGTAAACCGGCGGAGGTAACTACCTGGCCGCTGTGCCGGGTTGTGCGGAGAGCTTCATGTTGCTGAGTCTTCATAAGAAATTTGGGATCCAAGTAAGCAAGAGGATGAGAAAATTTAACTTTCCGGTTTGCCTGGCGAAATTTTGGCAAAGGCAAAGGATCTGAATCGGAAGAGAGAATAGTTACCTCAGCGACATCAGCATTACTGGCTTCAGCGTCGTCCTGACAAGTATCATCATCAATAAGGCGTGTAAAAAGTAAGCCTAGTGAATCGAGTTCTACCTCAGGGTCCGAGTTACCCACATCATCATCAACAGCCGGATCAGATGAAGCAGTGGTTTTCCTCTTTTAGCAGGCTTCTTGACAACCTTGGTCTTTAGCCGGGTTGGCCGTTCTGTTTTCTCCGGTTTGTCTTGTGGAAGCTTCTTGCTCCAAAACGGATTATCACCCTGGTTAAGCAGCAATTGATGTCAGACGGATATAGCAATAACGGGTTCAGTAAAAAGTACAATTAAAATCTTACAGCTGGCGGTTTGTTGGTAGCACAGAAAGGGGCCAGGCCGGTTTGAGCGCAGAGGTGCTCCGGTTCGTTCAGCATTTTCTTCACAGCCTCTGTGACTTCATCATCGGAGAGCTGAATGTTGGTGTGTCGGAGTGGGTCATCAACGCTACCAGTATACTTGCACATTAAACCGGAGCGCCGGCTGAGAGGCAGTATGCTCCATGATATCCAACAGCGTGCGAGATCTACTCCTGTTAAACCGTTGGCCATGAAGGCTCGGAGCTTGGATAATTGCGGAGCGTATTTACTCCTCTCCTTGGCACTTAACCTTTGTGGGAAGGGGTGTGTATTGCTGAGCCGCTCCGGACGAAAGCCAGGCAAAGGATTTTCATCATCAGGGGAAGTATCTTTGCAGTAAAACCATGTTGCATTCCACTCCTTGGGGTGACTGTGTAGTTTGGCATGGGGATAAGTGATTTCTTTCCTTTTCTGAATTGCCATACCGCCCAATTCGGTATTGGGACCATCAGTGAATTCTGTGTGGCGGTTTAAGTGGAAGCAGTCTCTGAACAATTCAACTGTGGGTTTCTCTTGAAGGTATACCTCACAAAGCACTTTGAAGTGACATAAGTTGGTAACAGAATTGGGGCCAATATCTTGCGGGCGGAGTTGAAAATTGGCTAACACATCCCGGTAAAGTTTAGAGACGGGCGGTTTGAAGCCCCGGGCTAAGTGATCCGCAAAGATCACAACCTCTCCCTCTTGAGGTGTGGGAGGACATTCATTGCCAGGAACCCTCCAGTGGATAGTCTCTTTGCTGTCTAAAGCGTCGATCGAAACTAAATCATCCAGCTGAGTTTCTGTGACGCAAGAAGGAACCCAGTTGCACTCATATACTTGTTTGGCCATGATGAGATCTACAAGAAATAAGTGATTCCGGTTCAAGAATGCGCTGGTATGAACAATGTTAAACCGGAGGCAGTACCATTAAACCGGACTTTTGTGCAGTGGCATCATATGGCTACAGAAGTCTGGCGGTTCAACAAGGGGACTAATGGTATATACCGGTTTATTAACTTTTTCTATACTAAGTTAAACCGCCTGATCTAAACATTGAAAGCAATTGAGGCTGCGGATGGCTAAGTATGCAGAAACAGGTTTCACAAGGTCCTATTGTAGTAATGGATCTGAAGCAAGTTCAGAAAAATAGAAATATTCAGAAGATTAAAGCAGAACGGAAGTGAATCAATGGGCAGGTATGTAGATGAGATCTATGGACTTGAGCGTGAAACTACAGGTGGGTGCTAAGAAGCTACTGCTGGTCAGAGCAAGGTTTCACAGATATGTTCAGAAATCTAGGTGTGAGTACGAACAAGTGATGAACATGGCAAGAACATGAAACCCTAGAGTAGATCTATGATAAGAAGAACAGAAGGCTTACCTGAGCTGAAGAAGACGCGGAAGGCTACCGCAGTGCTCTGGTGCGCTCAGGTTGATGCAGCGGCCCAGGACGGTGCAGAGGTCAATGGCGGCAGCGGAGCTCCGAGGCTGACGACGCGAGGAAGATGAAGGGAAAGAGACGAAGGGGAAAAGGAAATGACCCTTCGGTCCTATTTATAAGGCAAAGGACATATGTCAGGCGTGCGAATCCAGGAGGCGCAAGATTCGGAAGTAGAGCTGCTGCCTTGGGTATCGCAGATCTATTAATAAAAGAAGGCGTCATAAATGTTAACTTCATGATGACGTCATGCCGGTTTACAGTAACCAGAGATGATGACGACATGTCGGTTTACCAATTACCAGAAGATGTTGAAGACAAAGATTTTTGTGAAGGATTGACATGAACCAGTTCAAATCAATCTGGGGCCTAATGTTTGGGATATTACCACTGGGCGTGAACTGGCCTACCTGGGCCGGGTTAACTTCATTACTAGTGTAAAGGTGATTAAGCAGATGAAGGCCCAAGGCCTGTAGTCGGTTTAGAACCTGTAGCCGTAAACCGGCTTGGTATGTAAACTTGTATTGTAAGTTAGGAATAGAGAGAGACCAACCGGGATATGAGTATGAACCGGTGTGGGACTCTATGGACCGACGGGCGTCACCCGCGTATATAAGGGGACGACCCGGCGGCGGTTCAAGGACAGACAACAACAACTCGAGCCTAGGCGAAGCTTGTTTGCTCCCTAGCCATCGAAACCACATCAATTCCATCACAACTAGACGTAGGCTTTTACCTTCATCGAAGGGGCCGAACTAGTATAAACCCTTGTGTCTTTGTGTCCGCTTTAACCCCTTCAAGATTACCCGTAGCGATGGCTCCACGACTAAGTCCTTTCATGAGGACATCTGCCGTGACAAATCCATGACAGACCCCAAGTTGGATTCCTCCTACTTGGGCGCCTCCTTTGGCTAATCCTCCTTCCCTCCCACCTATATAAATGTGGGAGGGGGGTGCCTAGCATACAACAGACAATTGCCTAGCCGTGTGCGGTGCCCCCCCTCCACCGTTTACACCCCCGGTCATATTTTCGTAGTGCTTATCCGAAGCCCTGCGGAGATAGCTTCACCATCACCATCACCACACCATCGTGATGCCGGAACTCATCCACTACCTCGCCGTCTTGCTGGATCAAGAAGACGTAGGACGTTACCGAGCTGAACGTGTGTAGAACGCGGATGTGCCGTACGTCGGTATTTGATCAGTTTGGAGCGCGAAGAAGTTCGACTACATCAACCACGTTGTTAAACGCTTCAGCTTACGGTCTACGAGGGTACATAGACACACTCTCCCCTCTCTTTGCTATGCATATCCTTGATAGATCTTGCGTGTGCACAGATTTTTTTTCCATGCAACGTTTCCCAACACATACCAACCCTCGGGTGGCAGGCTTTGTTGGTTGACCCATATGTTGGAGGAGTCCGATTCTGCAAGTCCTAATTGACGGTGGCAGCGACATCAACATCATTTAGCAACACACTGGAGGCAATGGGCATCCCGATGTGCCAGCTCAGCAAGAGCAGGAAGCAGTTCCATGGGGTAATCCTCGGGAAGAAAGCCAAATCACTCGGACAGATCGCCCCCGACACCGTATTCAGCGATGAGAAGAACTTTTGGAAGGAAAGCTTACTTTCAAGGTGGTAGACTTCCGAAGTGCTTACCACGCTATCCTGGGTAGGCCTGCCTACGCATGTTTCATGGACCGTACATGTTGCGTGTATCTTAAGCTTAAGATGCTAGGGCCGAAGGGTGTGATCACTATCACGGGCAATTAGAAGTTGGCCGAAGAATGTCTCTATAAGGGCTCCTAGCTCGCTGACAAGCAGATGACAATGACAGAATTAGATGAGTACAAGAAAGCGATGGATTGAAGTGACCTGCTCAAGTCCAAAAAGGTTACTGTGGAATCCGCTTTCCAATCGGGCGGAGAGACGAAGCTAGTGCACATTCATCCTAAGGATTCAAATGCGGCCCCAACCAACATCTCCACCACCCTTGATAGCAAATAGGAAGGCGTGCTCATCCAGTTCCTCCGTGAGAACTGGGACATCTTCGCATCGAAGCCTTCTGACATACCAGCTATTATCAGGGAACTGGCTGAGCATAGACTCCATGTTGACTCGAAGATGAAGCCTATCAAAGAGCACCTTCGACAATCTTCCACAGAGAAGTGCAAAGAAATCAACAAGGAGATAGCGTGGCTCTTAGCTGCCAAATTCATCCGAGAGGTATACCACTCCGAGTGGCTCGCCAACATCGTCATGGTACCGAAGAAGAATAACTCCCTCCGGATGTGCATCAATTTTAAGCACATCAATCGAGCCTGCCCGAATGATCACTTCCCTCTCCCTCGCATTGATCAGATGCTAGATTCTATTGCTGGGTGTGAGCGGTTATCTTTCTGGATGCGTACTCTGGGTACCACCAGATCCGAATGTACAGTCCTGATGAAATCAAAACATCGTTCATCACCCCATTCAGGTGTTTTTGCTATATCACTATGCCATTTGGGTTGAAAAATGATGGGGCCAGGTTTTAGCGCATGATTCAGAAGTGCTTATGGAAGCAGATCAGTTGGAACATGGAGGCTTATATGGATGATATCATGATCAAGTACAGGGAAGGTTCCGACCTCCTGACTAGACTCCTGAAGCACATGATACGTTCCAGGATCTCAAAGCCATGCTTTCCACCCAGCCGGTGCTAGCTGCTCTAAGCAGCAAAGAGCCATTGCTCTTATTCATCACGGCCACGAGCCAAGTTGTTAGCATGATACTCACTATGGAGCGGGAAGAGCAAAGGCAAGACCTTCAAGCTCCAACGAATAGTCTACTACATCTTCGAAGTCCTGACCCCTTCCAAGCAAAGGTATCCGCATTATCAGAACCTAGTATATGGGATCTATTTGACTGCAAAGAAGGTGGCACATTACTTCCAAGAGCACCTAGTCAACATGATAAGTGATTCCCCTCTGTCTGAGATCATGCACAATAGAGATGCCATGGGCCGAGTGGCATAGTGGGCCATCGAGCTCCTTCCGTTGGATATCAAGTTCGAATCCAAGAAAGCCATCAAGTCACAAGCCCTCGTGGATTTTCTTGCCAAGTGGATTGAACAAGAGCAACTCATCCCGAGTCTCCCTGAGCATTGGACGATGTTCTTCGACGGCTCGAAAATGCTGCACGGCTCCGGAGCCAGAGTGGTTTTGTTGTCCCCTAAAGTCCACCGAGTCAGTATGTGCTTCAGATTTAATTTGACTCCTCCAACAACGAAGCCGAGTACGAAGCTCTCCTATACGGGCTGCGGATGGCAATTTCCCTCGAAATTCGCTGACTGATGGTCTACGGTGACTCGGACCTAGTGATAAACCAAGTCATGAAGGAATGGGATATCCAAAGTCCAGCGATGACTAGCAATTGCAATGCCATCAGGAAGCTGCAGAAACACTTTGAGGGATTGGAGCTCCATCACATGCCACGGATCAAGAACCAAGCAGCTAATGATCTGGACAAGATGGGCTCCACTAGGAAGACGGTACCCAAGAATGTGTTCCTAGAACACCTGCACTCGCCAACGATCAAGGAAGACCCTTTCATGGAAGAGCCCCCTGTCGGTGTCAAAACCGGTAGATCTCGGGTAGGGGGTCCCGAACTGTGCGTCTAAGGCTAATGGTAACAGGAGGCAGGGGACACGATGTTTACCCAGGTTCGGGCCCTCTCTATGGAGGTAATACCCTACTTCCTGCTTGATTGATCTTGATGATATGAGTATTACAAAAGTTGATCTACCATGAGATCGTAGAGGCTAAACCCTAGAAGCTAGCCTATGATTATGATTGTTCCTGTCCTACGGACCAAACCCTCCGGTTTATATAGACACCGGAGGGGGCTAGGGTTACAGAGTCGGTTACAGAGAAGGAAATCTACATATCCGAATTGCCAAGCTTGCCTTCCACGCAAAGGAGAGTCTCACCCGGACACGGGACGAAGTCTTCAATCTTGTATCTTCATAGTCCAACAGTCCAGCACAAGTATATAGTACGGCTGTCCGAGGACCCCCTAATCCAGGATTCCCTCAGTAGCCCCTGAACTAGGAATCAATGACGATGAGTCCAACACGCAGATTGTCTTCGACATTGCAAGGCGAGTTCCTTCTCCGAATACTCCATAGAAGATTTTGAACACAAGGATCGTCTCCGGCTCTGCAAAACAAATTCCACATACCACCGTAGAGAGAATAATATTCCACAAATCTAATCTGCCGACAACTTTTCATAGCGCGACATCACGCCACAGCCCGGTCATTATTCGAACCGTTTTCTCAACCTGCTGCTGCACATATTGCGAGGCGGTTTCATTGGCACGTCGTGTCCCCTTATCACGGGATTCTCATCAATACGGGTGTGGGTAACCCAACCGTGCCATCAACATGGTGCTTGGGGAATAAGTGAGTTTACAGGGCAAGTGGGGAGACACATGGTTTCTACCGTCTTTATAAAGAGATAAGGATTCCCTTTTTTCACCCACGCCTTCTTCTTTATCTTCTCATCAATTCTCCCTCGCTCGAGCTCCAGCGCCCAAGTTCTCACCTTGTCCACAAAGCCATTCCAAGCATGTCTGGAGCGGGAGGCAAGTGGATTGCCACCTCCGTTAAGGAGGAGGACATCACGAAGCTCCGGAAGGCCGAATACCTGTCTGTGAACATGGCGCACCGGCTTCCGGCTGAAGAGCAAATCGTCCCTACCCCGAAACCCTAGGAGAGGGTAGTGTTCCTCTCTCACTTCATCCGCGGACTAGGATTCCCCCTACACCCATTCGTCCAGGGACTTATGTTCTATTACGGGCTGGACTTCCATGATTTGGCCCCCAATTTCATCCTCAACATCTCGGTGTTCATCGTCGTGTGTGAGGCCTTCCTCCGCATTACGCCCCACTTCGGCCTATGGCTGAAGACCTTCAACATGAAGCCGAAGGTGGTGGTTGGCCAGCAAGCAGAGTGCAGAGGCGCCATGGTGGGCAAGATGCCCAATGTCACTTGGCCTGAAGGCTCCTTTGTGGAGACCGTGAAGGGGTGGAAATCGGGGTGGTTCTACATCACTGAGCCGCGTGACACCAACTGGGCGGCGATCCCTGAATTTCGATCCGGCATCCCCATGCGGCTCACCTCCTAGAAAGAGAAGGGCTTAGCCTGGGGATCATCGGTGGAGCTGACCGGACTTCAGACCTGTGTCAACAAATATGTTAAGCAAGAAAATCAAGCTTGTCAACATGGTCCAGGTCATGCTCTTCTGCCGGATCCTTCCGTGTCAGAGACAAGCTTATAATATGTGGGAGTTCGACCCGGCCGAACACCAGATGCTGTGAGAGCTCTTCGACACGACACACAAAGACGTCTGGAAGGTGCTGTTCAGGGCCACCGAGGTACCACCACCCATAGCTGAAGATCGCCGTCTCAGCGCCAAGCGCCCTGTCAATCCGGTAAGTTTTTATATTTTTCAAGATGTGCCTTTCCCCAGCATGTTCGCGGGAGGAATCTAAGCCTCCATGCCAATTTAACAGGACTGGGTGGCGATAGCGGAGCGGATTGACTGTCCGGCTCCACTACCCGAAGATCCAGCGTCGCCTCTCTTAACGAAGATGCTGTTTCCGGCGCCCTATAAGGTGCTGAAGAAGAAGGCCAAGAAAAGGCCGCGGGGACCAGGAAAGGTCTCCGGTGCAAGGTTGTAGTGGACTCATTGTCCGAAGACACCAAGGCACGCTCCTACAACAAAGTCGAGGAGGAGGAAGAAGAAATCCTCCCCCCCCAACCGGGGGGGGGGGGGGGAGAAGAAAAGGATGGCCGCCCTGTCTGGGGAGGCCGAGGGGTCCCAGAAGGGAAAGACCTTCCTTCCAGACCACTCCACCACAGCCACCTGCAGCGGCGAGGAGTGGCTGCCCAGGGACAAGCCCCTAGCTAAGTCATAAGTATCCGGACACTATAATACTTCTGGTATGTTTTGATTTATTGCTTCTTATCATGCCGAACATGCATATGCAGTCCAGCCAAGTCCCACATCGGGGTATCCTCCTCGGATGGGTCTTTGGGCCAGTCGGCGATGAATAACAATTCACTCCCGACGAGCACCTCCCCCCGGCCCGCGGACGACACTGAGGTGTTGTCTCAAAGGATACCAGACCAAGGGGAGATAGTTCTGGAGACGCTCCCAGGCGAAATCCCAGTCACCGGGCATATGGGGGAAGGCCCCCATGGACTCCGATAATGGGGGCCACAACAAGTCAGGCCCCCAGCCGGATACTGTGTCAGAACCCCCAGTGGTTCCGGATTCTAGCAGGCAGCCTCTCACTAAGGGGGGGGGGGAGGGGCGAGCCCCCTATGCCGATGACCTCTGTCCATCCAGAGGCATCAGACAACTTGCTGGAAGCGCTTCACGGCGCTTCCATTAACAAAGAGCACCGCACCATCATGAGTGCGGTGATCGAGAAAGTCCGGTCTGCCAAAAGCGGATTGACCGAAGCCTGCACCAGCCTCCTAACGTGCTTTGAGGTAAGTAATAAAATTGCAAGAAAATATCACAATATAGACAGTAGCCCTTGATGCTTTGTTTGGCGTTCGGAAAGAAAGGCCGAACAGAGGATCAAATAACATCCGCATGAGTCTAACAGAAAATGTCCATGTGAATAAGCAGGCATCACTGTTGGCCGCTGCCACTCGTACAACGGAGGTCTCCGTACTGAAGCAGGACCTGGAGCGGACCGAAGGAGAGCTCGGCCTCGTGAAGAGGCAGCTCGAGGAGAACAAAGGTACGTAATACCCCATCTGTATATTGATAAAGGAAAAATGGTTTGAGCTCATAGGAGTGTCATGAAATTTAATAGGGGCCACGACAAAAGTGGCCGCCCTTAAGAAGGCACTAATCGAGGCCAAAGACAAAGTGGCCAAGGAGCGCACCGAGTGCGAGAAGCAAGAGGCCCGTGTCGATGATGTCCAGCAAGAGCTCCAGGATTTCGTCAAAAAATACGAGTCCTTGGAGCGCGACTCTAAGACGCGAGAGTCTGAGCTTGCTGAGGCCCTCCAAAGCGCGCGAGACATGAAAGCCGAAGCCCAAAGGGCCCTCCAGGAGATTCAGGCAGCCAAGAAGATAGCGGCGGGTAAGGCATTCATTTTGCAAAGCAAGCATGTGAAGGAGACTTTCCTTTTACTTACCCGAATTCGGAGCTCTCCAGGAGCGTTCGCTGATCTGCCGCGCAGCATATCGGATGCCGCGGAGTTCTACTGGGCCGAAGAAGGGAGATCGACGGAGAAGTTGTTCTGGTCTCAATATATTGGGACCGAACATCCAATGCCCTGGAGCGACCAGCTGAAGCAACTGGTCGAATTGCACAAGGCGGCCGAACTGGCCATGAAGGAACTTATAGTCTGGCTGTGGCCTGCCGAGCCCTTGCCCAGCAGCTACTTCGGCCTCGTGAAATGGCTTGTAAATTTCTGCCTGCGACTTGAAGTCATAAAGCGGTCAGTTTGCATTGAAGGTGCATGCATGGCCTTCACCCACGTGAAAGTGCACTAGGTGAAGATGGATGCCGAGAAGCTAGTGACGGAGGGGCCGCGAAGGGCAAGGAGCACCGCCACCCCCAAAAGTATTACGACAGTGTCCTGAAGGGCGCCCGCCTTGTGGCGGAGGAATGTGCTAAGGATGTAATATTTGAGTGAATGTACTCATTTGATCCTGTAATATGAAAACAAGTCCATTTGCGCTATATAACGCTTGTTGATTTAAAATTTTACCTCTCTGTGGCTGTTTATAAAATCTGAGATTTGGGTAGTCGTCGGCTTCTGCCCCCATGTAACTAGTAACGGGGTGTTCGGGATAAATCTAAACACTCTTTATCCAAGTTTTTGGTCCTTAAAGGAGGTGTTTAGCGCAACGAACAAGGCAATCGGACTATATAGCTTTATCACTCTCACTTAGCCATAGAAGTCTATAATTTTAAATTTTGGCGTAGCCCCTGGTATTCGGAAGGCCGAACTTGGGGCGCTATACACACCTAAATCGGACAAGGCCGATTCCTCGCCCGAAGCGGAAACAATCTTTAAGGATTTGAGACCTCTCGAACAGTGACCAGCTCTTGCCGCATCATGACAGTCAGTTTCCGGCTTTCTCTACTGAGGTGCTCGTCCGGAAGAACCGGGACACAATCGCAGTAGTTCTCCCTGTGCCACCTTAGCTGATGTAGTAGAACGTAAGGCAGCAAAACATGGGAGCCGGGCAAACCCAACCACTGACCCAAGACATGATTCAGAGTTGATGCATATAGTGTTATAAGTTCGGGGTGCCGCACTGTCGAAAGTGTTCGGACTTTTCTTGCCATGTTGTGGGGTACACTGAAGCCCCTGGCGAGCTGAACGTACCAAAATGTACGGGTGCAATTTGTAACAAGTAAGCAATAAAGGAAAAAAGATAAAGAAATGTAATAATAAGCTGATGTTGTATGTTATTTTCCATTGTTATTTGAATAATACATCGAGGCGTATGTACACAAGTAGTGCGATAAGCGAAATAGGACTATTTGACATGTCCTTAACCAAGAGCGAGCTGCGTGTGGGTATGTAAAATAGGTATAGCGATCGTTATCAGATACCACCTGGGGATTCCCTTGTACGTCAAAGCTTCTTGCCTCCTTGGTGTTTCCGTCCCATGATGGGTCCGATAATCAAATTATCGGAAGAGCCTCAAGAAGAGAAGGACCTGAAAGAAAGAAAAGGGTGAAGGTGTACGGGTCCTAGGGCGGTTGAGCCGTATTGTGGACCACATTGTAGCCGTGCCTCCACCTATGCCCATAGTATTTTAAGTGTGTAGTTATGTACGTGTGGCACAAATTTCACCGCTTGACAGGGACTAGGACGGAGGCCGAATTGCTAGGCGAGCTCTGGATGTGCCAGCCGATCTTGTTTGCAGAGTACTCCGGACTCGCTTGGCGGTGTCCGGGGGCTTTATTGCCGAATTGGAGGTCTGCCTAAGAAGGCTGCTCTGTACTTCTGCTGCGTGGGCTGCAGTGTGCTCTTTTGTATGGAGGGAGCGCTTTGTGTTTCCATTGACTGTTATAACCCCGCGAGGTCCTGGCATCTTGAGCTTGAGGTATGCATAATGCGGTACCGCATTGAATCTGGAGAATGCGGTTCGTCCGAGCAGTGTGTGATAGCCACCGCGGAAGGGGACGATATCGAAGATTAACTCCTTGCTTCGGAAGTTGTCCCGTGATCCGAAGACTACTTCCAGTGTGATTGAGCCCGTGCAACATGCCTCTACACCTGGTATGACACCTTTAAAGGTGGTTTTAGTGGGTTTGATCCTTGAGGGATTGATGCCCATTTTGCGCACTGTATCCTGATAGAGCAGGTTTAGCCTGCTGCCACCGTCCATAAGGACTCATGTGAGGTGGAATCCGTCAATGATGGGGTCGAGGACCAATGCGGCCGAGCCGCCATGACGAATGCTGGTTGGATGGTCCCTGCGATCGAAAGTGATCGGACAAGAAGACCATGGGTTGAACTTTGGTGCGACTGGCTCCATCGCGTAGTCCCTTAGTGCACGCTTCTGTTCCCGCTTGGGGATATGGGTTGCGTATATCATATTTACCATTTTTACTTCGGGAGGAATTTTTTTCTGTCCTCCTATGTTCGGCAACCGGGGCTCCTCGTCGTCATCACTATGCGGCCCCTTTTCCTTGTTCTCGGTATTCAACTTGCCGGCCTATTCGAACACCCAACATTCTCTGTTGGTGTGGTTGGCTGGTTTATAGGGGGTGCCGTGGATTTGACATGAGCGATCGAGTATGCGGTCCAAACTGGACAGGTCCAGATTGTTTATTTTAAATGCCTTTTTCCGCTCACCAGGTTTAGAGCCACTGAACCCAGCATTGACGGCCGTGTCTTCGGCATTATCGCCATTATTGCGACGCTTGTGTCTGTTGAGTCGAGGCTTGCCGTTGCTGTCTCTGGCATCTGCGGTGCCAGGATTTCTTGATGTGCTATTACTACGGGCCAGCCAACTACCTCGCCCGCACAATAGCGGGTCATGAGTGTCGTGAGGGCTGCCATGGACTTCGGCTTCTCTTGGCCGAGGTGTCGAACAAGCCACTCATCATGGATGTTATGCTTAAAGGCTGCTAGGGCTTCGGCATCCGGACAGTCGATAATTTGGTTCTTTTCAGTTAGGAACCGAGTCCAGAATTTCCTGGCTGACTCTCCGGGCTGTTGGGTTATGTGACTTAAGTCGTCAGCGTCCGGTAGTCGCTCATAAGTGCCCTGGAAGTTGTTGTCGGATTTTGGGTTCCGGCAGACCCTTGAGGTTCGAACTCCGGGGTGCGCGCGAAGATATCCCCCCTACCAACTCACGTCTCGAAGCCTCGCAAGGAATCTAGGCTAGAAAGAAGATCACACAAGGGACACGAGGTTTATACTGGTTTAGGCCACCATTGTGGTGTAATACCCTACTCCAGTGTGTGGTGTGGTGGATTGCCTCAGGGGCTGATGATGAACAATACAAAGGAGGAACAGCCTCGCGAGAGGTGTTCTTGAGCTGGTGCGATGAACTGCTTGGGTGAGTTCAGTCGCCTCTATCCCTCTCTTGTCTACCCGAAATCTCTCTCGCGTCTGTCCAAAGTCCCCCCTACTATGTGGTGGCTAGCTCTATTTATAGAGGCCCTGGGCCTCTTCCCCAAATAATGAGCGGGAAGGGCGCCAACAATTGGCCATTTTGAAGGGGAACATCTAGTACAATTATCCTGACTAAAGTTGTTCTGCGACTGCGAAAGACTCTGACGGTGACGCCGTCTTGGGCTCCACGGTGACCTCCATCCCGCCGTTCCGCTGGTCTTGGTCTTGTTGCACCAGAACGGTAACCTTTGCCTGATGCCTTGGCCTGTGCTTGCCCCCTTTGCACCGAAGGGGAAACAAGGACACTGCAGAGGCCGGCGCCCGCCTGGTGCCCGCCTGGTCTCGATGGTCATGGCTTGCGTCACGGGCACCTCGCGAGGTACCCTGCCTTGATCTCTCCGCCTCCCCGTGAGCCCGCCTGATGAGGCTGCTCTTGAGGAAGCTTTCCGTCGTCCACCCCGTGAGGCTTGGCCCCTCATGAGGGTCTTGAGCTTGAGCTGATGAAGCTGGGCTGTACTAGGCATCCGCTTGAGCCACGCGGCAGGCCGCAGGCAGGCAAGTCTGGGGACCCTAGTTCCCAAAACGCCGACAGTAGCCCCCGGGCCAAAGGCGCGCCCGTACTTGGCTTAGCAGAGAAGCAAAGGGGCAAGTGCGAAGCGCCGCAGGCCCCAATAGCCTGCGGCCTTGGGCGCCGCGTGGTGGTTGATTGGACGTGGGCATCTCCGCTTCACCATGATGCCTCGGCAACTGCATGACTTGACAAGTCCCTGCATGCAAAAACGGGTCATGATTACCTGAGATCATGGTGGCCGACGGTTGCCCTCCTCCGGACTATAAGTACGGGCGGGCGAGAGCCCTCGTTGTTCATTCCTTCCTGCCACTCCCTTTCTTGTTATTCCTCGCCCTTGCTCCACCTTACGCCAATGGCGCCGATCCACCGGTTTTCTGCAGAAGAGAAGGGAAAGACCCCCCAAGAGGGTCCCGACCCTCTTCCACCAAAGAAGCGGGCTATCCCCGGCCGCCACGACCTGGTCGCTTGGCCGTGGTTGTCACGGCCCTGGTACGAGCGGTCGCTGCCTGGGTTTCCACTGCCCTTTACGCCCGAGTCGAGAGCCCCGGAGAAGAAGCCACTGAGCAACATCGCCGACGCAGCAGGCGACGCCGGCGAGTCATGGCAGTACGCGTCGTCACCCCTGGAGTCCATGCCGAGGGCTCTTCTCGTGAGCTTGTGCTTCACGCCGCCATGCCTCCTCGATCTTGGATTCGCCTTCCTCCCTCCTTCGCCTTCGAGATGCCGCCGAGTGGGTCTCTGGAGCTCTGGCTGCAGCATGCTGGCTGCAGCACCCTTGCGACCGGGGCCGAGGTTGCAGTTGTCGCCCCAGGCAAGGTCTTCATGACCCGTGGCTGGGGCGAGATCGCCCGGGTCTGCCGGACAAGTGGTGCCCTAGTAATTCATCTCGAATACGACGGTGCCTCCTTGATGCTCTTCAAGGTCTTCGACGTGGACGGGCGCCGGCTGGAATATTGCCCCGAGAAAGGCGGGCGGGGCTCCGGCGCGGCGAGGGCCTGGCCGGCCAACCGCCTCCCCAGCAGCTCCTCAAGCAGCAGCGGAGGAGCCAGAGGGTTCAGCGACGCCGCCAAGCTTCACGCGACTCCGGAGACAAGCGATGATAGCTACGAGCCCTCGAGCTCGCGTCGCGGCCAGAGCAGGGCGGCTGCATCAGGCCGTCGGTGCTGTTGATCTGGATGGGGTTGGCGCCGGCGCCTGATGCCCCACTGTTGATGATGGCGTCTCCTGCAGAGGCGCGCGTGGTTATCGCTCCTTAGCACCTTTTGTTCCCTGCGAGGAATCGAAATGACACCCCACGGGGGTATGTAAGGTGCCTGCCATGTCTTTTGTGAATTGTACATCCCTATCATGAATTGATGCGAGAGGCGTGCTCTGCCCCGGCTCAGCTCCCCCTTTCTTTCCTCACAAGGGCTTGGTGCTCTACGCCGACAGGTCCTGGTCCCCAGGCAGGCTTCAGCCGTCACTGGTATGCCAGGTCGCGATGCCATGGTCAAGGCTAGGAGGTGAGCGGCCCAAGGTCCAGTAAGAGCCGATGAGTCGTGATGCTCAGGAGGTCCCCTTTAGCGCTCAAGCAGCCTCCGCTAGGCAAGAAAGGCAGGCAACGTTGCCATGACAGAGCTGTAGTAGGCGAGGGTTTAGCGTCGAGTCGATCTAGCTTTTGCGTGACTTATCTTGTAGGTTTGGAGTAATTCTTCAGCGAGGTGCCGGGCCTGCGTGGCGGCAGCTGGGGTGTTGCTGGGTTAGGTCCTCATGAGCTTCTTCCCTCTTCCCCTAACTTTCCTTCATGCTCTATGTCCTCAGGTCCCGGCCCTCGAGCGAGCTCAGCCACCGCTGGTATGACAGGTCGCGATGCCGTGGGTCAAGGCCAGGGGGTGAGGGCTGGAGAGCCAGTAAGGGCCCATGAGTCGCGATGCTCAGGTGCCCCCCTTTTAACGCGCGAGCGGATCGTGTCGGAGAGAGGGACAGAGAGCTCGTGATGCCCCCAACGTTACTCCTGAAGCGGGTCCTGCATACCAATCACGAGGGAAAACAAGGTCTGCCGTTACGGTTGCCAGCTAACAATTGGTTGCTCCAAGGGGGTGATTGCGGCACTGAGGGCCTGGTGAGGTGGTGCTATGCGGGGCCGCCGCGGCCAGAGCTCAGCCACTTAGATTTTTCGGTGTTGCAGGGACGGACCCATGCGCAAGCGACGTGCCAGAACGAGCGGCTCCAAAGGTAGGTGTCAATAGAGCAGGCGATTATCTCAAGTAGGCCAATCATGAAGGAGCAAATCCATTTAGATAGATGCAGAAAAAGAAAACGCTACTGGGTCAGGCCCGAGCGGCTTGGGGATGATGCAGCCCGAGGGGCGCCCCCAGCAAGGTAAGCAAAGAACATAAGCAAAACAGATACATGCCGCAGGGACGGACCCACGCGGCCTGGGAATGATGCAGCCCCGGGGGCGCTCCCAGCTGAAAATGGAACTTTGAAAGATGTCACCTGATACCGTCAGAGATGAAGGAATGCTGAAGTAGCGGACAACGCGCGGTGAGGAAGCCGATCCTCACGAGCTCCCGGGACCAGTAGCCTCGGGAGGCTCCGGGGGCGCAGGCTCATCCTCGAGGACCATCTCCATCTCTGCCAGGACCGCGCGATGCCTGACCTCCTGAGCCTCCAGAATGCTCCTCAGCAGACGCTGATGAGCAGCAGCCGCGTTCGGCAGGCCGAGAGGCATGCGAACGTAGCTGTGAGGTGGACCCTCGCAACGCCCCACGCGCGAGGGCCAGAGGCGCTCCTGAGACGCTGCTCGGTTGAGCCCTGGCACGTTGATGCAGACGCGCAGCCCACCATCCTCGCCTAGATGGGGGGCTACGGCAGGTATGCGGCGGCTTCCGTGCATGACTCTTGACTCCTGCAGCTCCTGAGTGTTTCTTGCGATGAACTCCTGAGGGTTTGGCCCTCCTTGCCTCATACCTTCCTGAGGGAAACGTGCTTTGAAGCACGCCTCCTGGTGGTGCCCGAGTGCCTCCCTCGTGACCTTGGCAAAGTCGGTGGCCCTCCATGAGAGAGCCCCCGAGCCTTGCCCGAGGGGGGCGCCGGGCGCGCCTTCCTATGCAACAGAGGGTGCCGCCCCTTGAACGGGCACGGATCCTGACGCAACGCCTCTGGAGGTGCCTACCTCCTAATGGTTTTGGCCAGGTGACGTCTTCTTCTTCTTAGGGACCGCGTCGGGAAGGTTCCTACTCCTGTGATCTGGGTTTTCAATCGACGCGGCCTAGAAGGCGCGCTCGAGGGAGCACACCGCATCTTTCTCTTCGCAGGGGACCGTGATGACCCCACAGCTTCCTGGCATCTTGAGGACATTGTAGCCATGGTGAGTCACTACCATGAACTTGGCCAGGGCTTGGTACCCGAGGATGGCATTGTATGACAGGCGAATGTGGGCGACGTCGAAGTCAATGAGCTCAGTGAGGTAGTTGTTGCGCTGCGCAAAGGAGACAGGAAGGCGAACCTGCCCTATCGGAACAGTGGAACCATCAGTGACTCCTAAGAAGGTCTTGGTTGGTTGAAGCTGATCATATGTCACTTGGAGATTGTTGAACGTCTCGACGGACAGGACGTTGAGTCCTGCTCCGCCATCGATGAGGGTCCTGGTGACCTGCACATTGCTGATGACTTGGGAACAGAGCATTGGGAGGACCCCAGCTATAGTTGCGCACTTGAGTTGATCCGCTGAGCTAAACGTGATGGCACATGTGGACCACCTGAGAGGGCGTGTGGCCTCAAGCTTGGGGAGGACGGCATTCACTTCGCGAGCAAATTGCTTGAAGATGCACTGAGAGGCTGGGGCTTGAGCTCCGCACAGGATGCAAGCGATTGCGTGTGGCTCCAGGAAGCCCCCAACCCCCTCATCCTGTTGTTGGTCTTCATTCCTCCTCGGTGGTGGTGACAGAGGAGGGAGGCCTGCGTTGCCTTGCGGGCGATCCTCACAAGGCTGATCCCTCCAACCTCCCTCGCGAGGCTGGTCCTGCCAGCGGTCCTCGCGAGGTCGGTCACGCCACCCTTGTCAAGGGCCACGGTCTTCCCATCATCCTCCACCTCTTGCTCCTCCTCGGCCATAGCCCCGATCGTTGCACTCGGGGCGTCGGCCGATACGTCCATCTCGCACAGCCCTGAGCTCTTGGCATTCGTTGGTGTTGTGGGTGTGGAGGTCGTGGTACACACAGTACCGGCTACCCTTGGATGACTCCGTCTGATCCCTGCCTCTCTTGGTGTCTGGCTCCGCTGCGAGCACATCCGCTCCTTTACGCTTCACGTCCTTGGCCTTGGGCTTCTTATCTTCCGAATCAGCAGCCGGAAGCTCGAGGAGGGAGAGGCGCCCTTCCTTAGCCCTGACGCACTTGGTCGCCAAGTTGAACAGCTCCAGAGATGTGCACAAGTCCTCATGGATTGCCACCTCCTCTTTCATCTTCATGTCACACACGCCATTGGAGAAGGATGAGATGATGGCTTCCTCAGTCACCCTGGGGATCTTGAGGCGGGCATTGTTGAAGCGCTGGATGTACTTTTGCAGGGTCTCTCCTGGCTGTTGCTTGATGCGGCGCAGGTCACTCATGGCCGGGGGCCGGTCGCGAGTGGCTTGGAAGTTGGCGATGAAGCGAGTGTGCATCTCGTCCCAAGAGGAGATCGTGCTGGGAGGCAAGTTTAGGAGCCAAGTGCGGGCGCCATCCTTGAGCGCCATGGGAAAACAGTTCGCCATGACCTTTTCGTCCCTGTTGGCCGCCTCGATGCCCAGCTCGTAGAGCTGTAGGAATTCCACGGGGTCGACAGTACCATCGTAGCGAGGAGGCAGATTTGGCTTGAACTTGACCGGCCAGGCCACACTGCCCAGCTCGGCCGTGAAGGCGCGGCAGCCCGCAGTGGCTACAGGGGGACTTTGGTGACGAAGGGCTTGATCTTGAAGGTCTCCGCGCGCTACCGCCAGCAGCAACGCGTGGTCTTGGTGCGCTGGAGCAGGAGCGCAGTCGTGGCGTGCTGGTGCTGGGAGCACGTGAACACCTTCTTGAGGGCGAGGGACCTCTTGGCAGTTCTTTTCTTGTTGCGCGGGCGCTGTGTGCGGTGGGTCTCGTCCAGGGGCCGCGCGCCTTGGAGCCAGGGCGCCTTCTTGAGGAGGAGGCAGCGGAGGTGCCTCCAGAGCTGCGTTGCCCGTGCAGGGCGGATGGCGATGCGGCGAGAGGGACGGCGCAGGGGAGCCCCCTGCGGCGCTGACGAGCTCGGTGATGCGAGCAAACCACTCGTCATAGAGGTCGTCGACGGGGCGGTAGTGCAGGAGATCACGTGCCAGGAGCAACGCGGCGTGCGCGTCTGCGGGAGCACGACGAGCATGCGACGACGAGCCTGCTGGAGTCAGCGACGGGGTGGCGGTGCGGCCTTCCCGCGGCACCGAGGGATGCAGTGAGTACGCCTCCTGCTCGTTCCCCGCCGGGCCGATGGTGGCGTGGGCGGCAGGCGACGAGGAACGACGGGGAGGCCCGCCGACGGGGGCCGTATGGGCAACATGGGCCGCGAGAGCAGCCCGACGCTCGGCGCGGGCTTGGCGAGCATCAGACATGGGCGCGACGGACGATGAAGCGCGAGGCGGTGGAAGAAGGATTCCGGCGCACCCCTACCTGGCGCTTCAAATGTCGGATTTCGGGTTCTGGGAGACCCTTGAGGTTCGAACTCTAGGGTGCGCGCGAAGATCTCTCCCCTACCAACTCACATCTCGAAGCCTCGCAATGAATCTAGGCTAGAAAGAAGATCACACAAGGGACATGAGGTTTATACTGGTTCAGGCCACCCCTATGGTGTAATACCCTACTCCAGTGTGTGGTGTGGTGGATTGCCTCAGGGGCTGATGATGAACAATACAAAGGAGGAACAACCTCACGAGAGGTGTTCTTGAGCTGGTGCGATGAACTGCTTGGGTGAGTTCAGTCGCCTCTCTCCCTCTCTTGTCTACCCGCAATCTCTCTCTAGTCTGTCCAAAGTCCCCGCTACTATGTGGTGGCTAGCTCTATTTATAGAGGCCATGGGCCTCTTCCCCAAATAATGAGCGGGAAGGGCGCCAACAATTGGCCATTTTGAAGGGGAACATATAGTACACTTATCCTGACTAAAGTTGGTCTGCGACTGCCAAAGACTCTGACGGTGACGCCATCTTGGCTCCACGGTGACCTCCATCCTGCCATTCCGCTGGTCTTGTTCTTGCACCGAAACGGTAACCTTTGCCTGTTGCCTTGGCCTGTGCTTGCCCCCTTTGCACCGAAGGGGAAACAAGGACACTGCGTAGGCCAGCTCCCACCTGGCGCCCGCCTGGTCTCGATCGTCATGACTTGCGTCACGGGCACCTCGCGAGATACCATGCCTTGATCTCTCCGCCTCCTCATGAGACCGCCTGATGAAGCTCCTCCTGAGGAAGCTTTCCATCGTCCGCCCCGCGAGGCTTGGCCCCTCGTGAGGGTCTTGAGCTTGAGCTGATAAAGCTAGGCTGTACTGGGCCTCCGCTTGAGCCACGCCGCAGGCCGCAGGCAGCTAAGTCTCGGGACCCCCGTTCCCAGAATACCGACAGTTGTCAAGGAATGCGTCTTCCAGGTTCTCCCAACTACCAATGGAGTTTGCCGGCAGGCTATTCAGCCAATGTCGGGCCGGTCCCTTCAGTTTTAGTGGGAGGTACTTGATGGCATGTAGATCATCGCCGCGTGCCATGTGAATGTGGAGAAGGAAGTCTTCAATCCATACCGCTGGGTCTGTTGTCCCATGATTCGATGTTCATGGGTTTAAACCCTTCTGGGTACTCATGCTCCATTACTTCGTCAGTGAAGCATAGGGGGTGTGCGGCGCCTTTATGCCGGGCTTCATCATGACATAGTTCGAATGAGTTAGGTCGGGTGTATTCAGCCCGGCAGGATTTGTATTTAGTGTACCCGGCATGGTGATCATCGTCACGCGTTGGGGCGCCCCCCCGTGATCCGTAGATCGATTTTGACTATCCTGCTTTCTTTTCCAACACGTCTCGCAGGTCCTGCGTGTAGCCCCAGGCCTTCGTGTTTTTGTTTGATTGGCGACGGGGTGCGTGCTGGTAATCAAGCTGATATGCCGCTTTGTCTCGACCACGGGGTGGCCGGTCAGCCGCATCCTGCGCTGGTAGCGTAGGCTCTGGTGCCTCCTCCTCAAATTGAGGTAACAACCTATGCTTTGGGCAACTTTTGGTTGGGCGCTCGAGTCCATATTCCTCGGCTGCCAAGCCTCAGTCCATCTATCAGTTAGTAGATCTTGATCATATTGAAGCTGTTGCTACTTTTTCTTCAGGCTTTTTGCAGTGGCTATAAGCTGACGCTTGAAGCGCTCCTGCTTGACGGGGTCCTCAGGCACGATGAATTCTTCATCGCCGAGGCTCACCTTGTCTTCGGAGAGTAGCATGTAATAGTCATCCTCCGAGTCTCCATCCATTGCCTGTTTATCAGGGCTAACTTGCCCATCCTCCCGTCCGGCTTGCTCTAAGCTTGGCTGGGCGGGATTGTTTTCGTCTTCGGCACCATCCGGAATGCTATTGTCTCTTGTGCCGGTATCGCCATTTTTGCTATGGCGTGGCTTTGAGCAGCGCCGCCGGTGCTTAGATTGCTTCGTGATGGGATTATCCGTCGTTGCCTCATCGCCATTGCTTTCCTTGGGCATGTCCACCATATATATATATATATATATATATATATATATATATATATATATATATATATATATATATATATATATATATCATATGATGAGGTGGTTGTCCAGCGCCCTGTGGGCTGTGATTCCTGTTCTTCTCCGGCATCGTCATCCATACCGTCGATGTCTTCGGAGTCGGAATCAAGCATGTTGGTTAAGTCATCGACAGTGGCTATCAGGTGGGTGGTCGGTGGGAGGCAAATTTCTTCATTGTCCGCTTCCCACTCCAGCCGGGCATAGTTCAGCCAAGAGTCTCCAGCCAGGGAGAGAGACTTCAATGAATTTAGCACGTCGCCCAAGGGTGAGTGCTGAAAGATATCCGCAGAGGTAAACTCCATGATCGGTGCCCCATCAGGTTCAATGGGCACGGATGCGCGTGGCTCAGAGCCTATGCCCGGAGACGAGTCCGAGGGTCCGATTACACATACCTCATTGGAGGTGAAGTCTGTGTTCGGCTCTATCATTGCTGAGTGTGCGGCCTCCATGGCGGGGTCCATCGACCCGTCCTCGGATGACACGATCTGCTCCGGATTGAGAACCGAGGCAGCTGCAGGTGTGATCTCCCGAACACCATCCGATGGCAGACCTAAGTCATGCTCATCATGCTCGAATCCGTCAAAGATCAAGTCTCCACAGATGTCAGCCGTGTAGTGCAGGCTTCCAAACCCGACCTGATGACCAGGGGCGTAGCTATCGATCTGTTCAAGATGGCCAAGTGAGTTGGCCCGCACCGCGAAGCTGCCGAATACAAAAATCATTCCGGGGAGGAAAACCTCATCCTGGATCGCATCGTTGTGGATAACTGAAGGAGCCATCAAGCCTTATGGTGATGACACAGTGGAACTCTCAATGAAAGCACCAATGTCGGCGTCAAAACCAGCGGATCTCGGGTAGGGGGTCCTGAACTGTGCATCTAAGGCTAATGGTAACAGGAGGCAGGGGACACAATGTTTACCCAGGTTCGGGCCCTCACTATGGAGGTAATACCCTACTTCCTGCTTGATTGATCTTGATGATATGAGTATTACAAGAGTTGATCTACCACGAGATCGTAGAGGCTAAACCCTAGAAGCTAGCCTATGATTATGATTGTTCCTGTCTTACGGACCAAACCCTCCGGTTTATATAGACACCGGAGGAGGCTAGGATTACACACAGTCGGTTACAGAGAAGGAAATTTACATATCCGAATTGCCAAGCTTGCCTTCCACCAAAAGGAGAGTCCCACCTGGACACATGACGAAGTCTTCAATCTTGTATCTTCATAGTCCAACAGTCCGACACAAGTATATAGTACGGCTGTCCGAGGACCCCCTAATCTAGGACTCCCTCACCCCCACAACCAATCGGTCCCTTCAATCCGACTGAAGTGGACATTCCTGCGGTGATCGACCAAGTCCAAGAGATCCTTGTTATCACTCCCGAGTGGACTGAACCATATATGGCGTATCTGCTTACGCAGGAACTCCAGAAGATGAATCTAAGGCCTGTCAGATCGTCTGTCGATCTAAAGCCTTCACTGTCATGGGAGATCAGTTGTACAAGAAAAGCACCATCGGGGTCAGTCGACGATGCATACCACCGGAGGAAGAGCAACAAATGTTGTAAGATATTCACTTGGGAACATGTGGACACCATGCATCCTCACGGCCACTAGTTGCCAAAGCATTCAGAGTCGGGTTCTATTGGCCCATGCCAACGAGGCTGCCTGAGATATAGTAGATCAATGTGTCGGGTGCCAATTCTACGTGAATCAGTCCCACAAGCCAGTGTCCGCTCTGAAGACTGTTCTCCTCACTTGGCCACCGTCTAGGGACTCGACATGGTTGGCCCATTCCAGACTAGGGGCGAGTGGTTTCACGCACATGTTGGTGGCGATCGATAAGTTCACCAAGTGGATTGAAGCAAAGCCGATAAATAAGCTGGACTCAGCCACAACCATTCAGTTCATCAAAGAGATAATCTTCAGATTCGGAGTCCCCCACAGAATCATCACCAACAGCGGATCTAACTTTGACTCGGACGAGTTCCATGATTTTTGCTACACCGAAGACACTCGGGTTGATTACGCCTCCATTGCGCACCCGCGATCAAATTGGCAAGCTGAGCAGGCAAACGGACTGATACTCCAAGGGTTGAAGCCTCGCCTCGTGCGTGACCTAATGCGCGCAGTAGGGGCCTGGTTAGCCGAGCTATCGCTAGTCCTCTGGGCCTGCGGACGACCCCGAACCGGCCCACCAATCGCACCCCATTCTTCATGGTGTACGGGTCAGAAGCAGTTTTATCGAGTGGCTTGCTTCACAATTCTCCCCGAGTGGATCTTTTCTCGGAAGCTGAAGCCAAAGAAGCAAGGCAGGATGGCCTCGATCTCTTGGAGGGGGAGCATGAGTTGGTGCTTATAAGATCGACGTTGTACCAACAAGACTTGGGCAGCTACCATGACAGGCACGTTAGAGGGCACGCCTTTCAGGAAGGGAACCTGGTCCTCTGAGTGGATCAACAGAAGCCCCACAAACTAACACCCCCTTGGGAAGGGCCATTTGCCATTTTGAAGGTCCTGCATAATGGAGCATCCAAACTCTACAACTTCACCAAAGAAACAGAAAAGCCTAGAGCTTGGAATGTGTACCTGCTCCACAATTTTTATACTTAAAATAAAATTTATCCTTTGTAATAGTATGTCCGAATGAACTTAGATAAATGTAAGTCTTGCTTTTCCCATATATTGTCTAGTTCAGCCTACAACTGCGTTTTCACTTAGGTGACTAACCGCGTTCGAAAACTAACACATCCCTAGTGGGTAGGAGAGAGCTTAGCTGTGAACTAGCCTTCGCCTAAGTTAAAAAAGTAATCTGAGTGAGGATCTGATCCACACTTGGGGGCTTAGCTGTGAACCAGCTTTTGCCTAAGTTAAAAACTAATCTAAGTGAGGATCTGCTCCACACTTGGGGGCTTAGCTACGAACCAGCTTTCGCCTAAGTTAAAAATAATATGAGTGAAGATTTTCTCCACACTCGGGGGCTTAGCTACCAACCAGCTTTCGCCTAAGTTAAAAAATAATATGAGGGAGGATCTGCTCCACACTCGGGGGCTTAGCTGCGAACTAGTTTTCCCCTAAGTTAAAAAATAATCCGAGAGATGATCTAATCCATGCTCGGGGGCTTAGCTGTGAACTAGCTGTTGCCTAAGTTAAATATAATCCGAGTGAGCATCTGCTCCACACTCGGGGGCTTAGCTATGAACCAACTTTCGCCTAAGCTAAAAAATAATCTGAGTAAGGATCTGCTCCACACTCGAGGGCTTAGTTGTGAACTAGCTTCCGCCTAAGCTAAAAATAATCTGAGTGAGGACCTGCTCTACACTTGGAGGCTTAGCTGCGCACTAGCTTTCGTCTAAGTTAAAAATAATCCGAGTGGGGGTCTTCTCCGCACTTGAGGGCTTAGCTGCGAACCAGCTTTGGCCTAAGTTAAAAAGTAACCCGAGTGATGATCTGCTCCACATTCAGGGGCTTAGCTACGAACCAGCTTTCGCCTAAGATAAAAATAACTTGAGTGGGGATCTGCTCCACACTCGGGAGCTTAGCTGCAAATCAACCTTCGCCTAAGTTAAAAATAATCCGAGTGGGGATCTGCTCCACACTCGGAGCTTAGCTGCAAAACAGCCTTTGCCTAAATTAAAAATAATCCAAGTGAGGATCTGCTGCACACTCGGGGGGAGGGGGCTTAGCTGCGAACCATCCTCCGCCTAAGTAAAAAATAATCCGAGTGAGGATCTTCTCCACACTCGGGGGCTTAGCTGTGAACCAGCCTTCGCAAGTAAAAAATAATCCGACTGATGAGCTGCTCCTCACTTGGGGGCTTAGCTGCGAACCAGCCTTCGCCTAAGTAAAAAATAATCTGAGTGAGGATCTGCTCCACGCTTGGAGGCTTAGCTGCGTACTAGCCTTCGCCTAAGTCAAGCAAAACACAAGAGGCAAATAAGAACTCAAAAGTTTGCAAATCAAAGATTCGATCCGTTCGAATGTTTCAAGCAAAAGTAAAACGAGCCCAAGGCTCGGCAAAGTATGCGGTTATGACAACCACCCGACATTCAGAAATCCAATCAAGTGTTTTAAGCATCAGGCTGAGGGCTAGCTGGCTCGTTGAAGGTCTCTAGGGCGATCCCGTCCGCGATGCATGTGGCAGCCTTGGTGAATATCTCCATGAAGTTCTCAAACTTGGGATTCTTATTGTTCATAAGTCTGAGGCCCTTCAATTTCTCCTCACCCACGTTCTTGCAGTGAACACAGATGAGCGACAAAGCCACACCAGCACCACTTCGGGCAATCGACTTCTTCCAAGCTTTCACTCGGGCAGGGACCTCATTCAGCCACATCATGACGGACTCCAGGTCCATCTGGGTCTCCTCACCAGGCTGTAGCTCCTTGTCGATCCGGCTCAAGGCTCCCCTCTTCTGGATGGTATAGCCTAAGGAGTTCACTAGGCGTTCTTCCAGATACAAGACGACGAGAGCTGCATTATCGGTGATGAGTGACCTGGAGGGTTCCAGATCCCCCTCGAGCCTATCCAACTATAGCTCCATGTTGTAGAAGTTCTCTGATCGAGAAAAGCAACTCATGAGTAAATGATTGAGGAGAACATAACAACTCGCGAATTCCATTTGGACAAGAAGGACTTACGGGTGAGCTTCTCACTCATCTTTGTGTAAAAATCCTCAATGTATTGCTCCAGGGCATTCTTCTTCTTAGTGAGTTGTGCAACCTTCTCCTCCAAAGTCTGTTTCTCCTGCGCAAAGGCGTCGACTTGATCTTTGCATTTCTTCTCCCATTTGGAAGATTTGCCTTTGGTAGCAATGACTGCAACCTTGAGGTCCTCAATCTCCTCCTCCAATTTGCCGACTGAAGCCAACTTCTTGTCGGCAATCTTGGTCTTGGTCCTGGCTTCCTTCCGAGCCAACGACAGGTCCTTGTCCTTGTTCTCCAAAGTCTACTTTATGGTTTCTAAATAAATAGAAGTCAGCAACCTTGTTACGAGTTGGGTGTTCTAGCTACGAACATCTGGCAGAGCGGATTGACTCGAATCAAAAGGGAAAAACAATGTGCAACTACCAACTGAAGGAAATGTCTTACCTCCCAGGGTTTTCTCCTTCTCCAGCCGGGCACTCTTGAGCTTCTCCGCGTCCAGGTCCAGCCGAAGGGATATCACCTCCTTTACTAGAACAGCGTAGTGGGATCCCTACTCATAAGCCCTCTGCAGCATACAAGAGATAGTCAGTAGAAAAGCATGCAGGAAAAACCAAAGCACTGACCCACTACCACTCGGATGTACACTACCGGGAGGAACAAGCTGGACCAGTACCATATCCTTAAGTACCCTCTGATTACCACTTGCCATGCGCCCCCGGGAGGAACAAGCTTGACTAGTACCAGATCCTCAAGTACCCTCTGGCTAATGACTCGACCAGGCACCTCCAAGAGGAACAAGCTCGACCAGTACCAGATCTTCAAGTACCTTTTGATCTACCTTCACTCGACTAACTCCCGAGTCTGCAATGAAGAAGATTGAGGACAACAACACCCTGATCTACTTCATTCGGCTGATCTCTGAGCAATGTAGAAGATTGAGGACAACAACACCCTGATGTACTTTCACTCGGCTAACTTCCGAGTCAGCCACAAATGAGATCCTACCTATTGTCTCACCAATAGATGAGTGTTGCCTAGCACCCCGAGTGCCACGTGACAGTTCTAAAGACCGCTATTAATTTCCCACAATCGATAGCAATCTCGGGGACTAGACCCAGTGGGTGCTCTCAGCATGCCCCCATTAGAAAGTGACTAATGTTGAGCTAAAAAATGGCAAACAGCCCAGGGCAAAATAGATACAAGTTCTAAGACAACCATCGACTGCCTCTAGTTAGCGGTAGCCTCAGGGACTACACCTAGTGGGTGCACTCAGCGTGCCCCCACTGGATCATAATCACTCGGAAACGTCCCGGCTAGACCACACGTGAAAGCGACAATACATAGAAAGAGTTCAAAGACTCCTGCCGACTGCTTCCAGTCAACACGAGCCTTGGGGACTACACCCAGTGGGTGCACTCAGAGTGCCCCCACTGGAACATGAACACCTAGTGGGTGTGCCTTGCACAAACCTACTGGCAAAAATTCTATTGTAGAAAAAGAAGAAACTTTGAGTGGAAATCTTACTTACTATTGTACTTACTCGGACGTTGGTCTGCAACACCTCTTTGGCGTCATAAGCCTCCTTCCGTCTGTCGCACATCAGCCACACCTGGATCAGAGCCTCCTTGCTCGCCCCCACTTGATCTTTAGGGACATGGTACATGGGTAAGGAGGTGGCTAGGACCGATGGAGACACGGATGCGGGCCTTGAAGCTGGAACCATCATGGATACGGGCACTGGCCTGCTCGCAGGAGCTCGTGCAGACCCCACTGTCGGTACCACTGCAGACACTAACACTGAGCCGCCATGGGCCAGAGGGCTCGGCCCCGTGGTCCTTGTGGAAGCCTTCATCGGGGAAGCTCGATCCGTTCTGCAAGGGGAGGCCTCCTGTATAGGCACATCGTCGCTCGAAGCTTTCTCCTTGCTAGCCTGTGGGTAGGACAGGTCAACCGTCTCCTCGTCGTCCAGGTGAATGATCTTCGGTGGAGGTGCAAGGATACACGAGCCAGAAAATTCAGCAAATAATAGTCGGAAGAAACCCGACCGTCCTAATCAGTCGGCACAAAGTACCTCTAGAAGTGGCAACATCCGCCGCGTCCATGTCACCTTGTCCTACTTGTGAGCATGCGGATCTGCCGATGTTGTTCACGTATCATTTCTACAAGGATCAATCAACATTCGATCGTCAACCGAGTCAATGCAAAGAATATGTAAAGGATTGAGAAGAACACTCGTGTTGAAGCCACGGGCACTGCCACCTTGATCCGAGGCACTGCGTCCTTCTGGAGCTTGGAGAAAATTGGCTTGGGTAGTTTGGGTTGCTTCTTAGGAGAGCTCATAGTCTTTGTGCGAGCTCGCTTGGAGTTGTGAGTTGTCCGACCCGAAGTAGTTAGCTGCTGAGCCCCACCTGCCATGGCACTCGGATCGTGTTGTGCTTTGGTGCGGGGTTCCTTGGGGGCCTCATAGGATAGGGAAGACTCTGCTTCCTCGCCCTCCTCAGAGCTCTGTTCTTCATCATTGTCTTCATCGTCATCATCAGAGTGCTCCAAGTAGTGACGCTCGGTGTCACTCATCGCATCCTCAGGCAATCGGTCAACCGCCAAAATCTCGGATACCATCCTCTAAAACTCCTGAAAGTCCAACACATCACTACAACAAATTCAATCAACGCAAGGAATAACACCCCAACACGTCGATTGAGCAGGAACCGAACATAAGATGCATACCTCAACTGGTGGCTACTCCTTGGAGTAGGGGGGCACCATCCTCGCCCCCCTCAGGTTGTCTCGGGTGCAAGTGATGGCCTTGATCTTGCCCCCATGTCCTTCTCGGTGAACTCTCCGGGGTGCACTCAGGTGGGGTCATTTGGTCCCTCATACAACCACATGGGGTGGGCCCTGGCCTGCAGCGGCTGGATCCACCGAGTGAGGAAGGTCTCTAGCAGATCCATACCGTTCACACTGGCATTCATGACCCCAGCCAGAGTGATGGACAAGATACCGCCCTCTGTTTTCTCCTCCTTTGTCACGAAAATAGACAAGATACCCTCTCCGATGAGTATGGCGGAAGGCCCGACTAACTACTAGCACTGGGAACATCACTGTAGTAGAACCAAGTTCCCAGCCACCCCATCACGAAGTCGAGAAAGCTCATCTTCATGAAAGATCTCCCTCCTCTGACTTGGATGCCTAGAACCTCACATAGTTGGGTGACGTGGATCTTCTCACCAGTCGACGAGCCCTTCTTGACGGTCATCGACAGACAAGTGAAGACATGTTTCAAGAGCCCCCAATGGGGGTGATAGCCAAGGAAGTTTTTGCAAAGAGGGATGAAGGCCGAAAGGTAGATGATGACATTGGGGGGAAGATGGCGGAGCTGCGCACCGAAGTAATCAAGGAACGCTCAGAAGAACAGGCGGGGAGGCATGGAGAAGTCCCTCTCGACGTCGGTTACCAGGAGGATGCGGTCGTCCTCCTGTGGCGCTGGCTCGACCTCTCCCACGCTCGTGCGTTGCCACCCATCGTTCGAGATTAGCCAATCCGACACGAGGTCCTCCAACTGCCGAGCCATGACACATGATGGGATGCAATCCCCCACCGCGCCGGAGCCAGAAGAGGTGGCTTTCCCGACCTTCTTCGCTTTATCCACCTTGGCCATGGAGTCTCTCACCATCGTGATGGGGATTTTCGACATTCGGGTGGATAGGACAAGCGAAGGAGGCTGAGCGGCGAAAGGGGATATGGTGGCCTGACCACTATCCCCCGAAACCTTTTATATCCCTGACAAAATCTTGCACCGGATTGAGGATCGATAGCGTGCACAGCAAAGAGATACACGGGGAAACTGCAGCACGTGGAGGATTTGGCATGCGAAAATCGAGGAGCCACACCCCCACTTTCCCCTCTAACGCATGTCGTTACCACTTCCGTGCGCACACGCACAAATTCAAACCCAGATATTTCCGGAGCAAATCAATCCGATTGATTACCCATGATCCTTAAGGGATGCATATCAGTCTGAGTGACCACCCTTTGCAGGGATCCATGCACTCGGCCACGTTAAACACCCGACTGAAGTCTTCTTGAGGATTGCTTTGACGAGCTTGATGCCCCTTCGTGGGTTGACTTGGCCCTACAAGTAGGTTCCAAGGCGCATGACTCGTGAACCTGGACTCGTAGAAGGCCCGCGCTGGCGTTCCCCTCAGATAAGGAGTGGCATCTCTCCGGAGAATCAGACCACGCACCGACGTCGCCACTCGAGTTGTTATGGCATGCCCTCACTCGGGCCCAATTCTATATCCTCTGAGAGAGAAATGAATGCCACCGGGTTTTCTCAGCAAACAACAACACCCGGTCATCTGGGTAAACCTATAGTACATAATCTGTTGTGTTTTTGTCCAAGGAACAATGAACCATGATTCAGAAACATATTTCGAGTGCTCCCGCGGCACTCGAACTTAACCAAAGGATCAGCCCATTTGTCCTATGAAACCTCAACCGCTTCGGGGCTAATGATGAGGTCACCTATTATAGGTAGGGTCAAGGACCCATCACTTGGGACCCACATGGGGCCCATCACCACCATGGGAGGTCCCTGGACCATACCAGCATTCGGATGCATACATCAGGTAGTCCACTCGGACAGCTCTATGGCACACAGACAACCACCCACCACTCGGCTGATGAACCACCACTCAAACCAAGAGGCAAGAGGGCGGCGTGGGAGCTGCAATGGTCGAGGAAACTTAATTCATCCATTAAACAGAGTCAAGGCACCCATTACCTATAACTATCGTAGTAGTCTCATCACACCTGTAATTGATGCATTCAGTGTCATTTAATGCCCGATAACATGGAGGACATGGGTCTATGGCACATTGTATATAAGCCTCATCCCCTCCATGATCGGGCATGAGAAACCTTTGTAACCATACCATCAAATCAAAGCAAGCCTCAGGGAACAAGATGTAGGGATATTACCTCCACCGAGAGGGGCCTAAACTCGTTAAACACTGAGTGTTACACCTACACCGTAGCTATGTTCTGCCCCTTATTCATACCCCCAGTACTCATTGTCAGGATCGTAACCCCGACACCCACCTACTGGGAAGGTGAGTACTGCCTTGATGGGCAAGCACCTTTGAGCCCAAGTACCTGGGATCTCGAGCACATTGTTGGACCTGGAGTAAAAGGCTCCAATGGCAGGGAACTCTCCTACCATTTTTTTGAACATTTAATACATCAGGAGAGGCTTCTATTGTTTCTCCATTACCATTAATATGTTACATGGTATTTACATAGCCATAGGTTGAGACTCAAAGTATCAATCCACATTATAAAGTCCTAGAGCAAAAATAAGGAGATAGGGATTCAAAACCCTTCAAGAAAAGAGGATTTGTCAAGAGAACACCTATATCTAAGGATCTCCAAGTAAGCCTTCAACATTCTCAGCCAGTCAACATGTGAGGCCTTGATACGTCTCCAACATATCTATAATTTTTGATTGTTCTATGCTGTTATATTATCATTCTTGGATGTTTTACAATCATTTTATAGCAACTTTATATCCTTTTTTGTACTAACCTATTGACATAGTGCCGAGTGCCAGTTGCTGTTTTTTACTTCGCAGAAAATCAATAACAAACGGAGTCCAAATGCATCAATTTTTTTTGGAGAATTTTGCTAGGCCAGAAGACAAAGGATGGGCCAAAGAAGTACCAGAGCGGTGCCCCGAGGGGGGCACAACCCACCTGGGCATGCCTGGGGGCCCAGGCACGCCCTGGTGGGTTGTGCCCCCCCTCGATGGCCTCCCGCACCGCCTCTTTGCTCTATAAATTCCCCAATATTCCAAAAACCCTAGGGGATTCGACGAAAACACAATTCCAGCCGCCGCAAGTTCTAGAAACACAGATCCAGTCTAGACACCATCACAGAGGGGTTCATCATCCTCATTGGTGCCTCTCCGATGATGCGTGAGTAGTGCATTATAGACCTACGGGTCCGTAGTTAGTAGCTAGATGGCTTGCTCTCTCTCTCTCTCTCTTTCTCTTTTGATTCTCAATACAACGGTCTCTTGGAGATCTATTTGATGTAACTCTTTTTGTGGTGTGTTTGTTGGGATCTGATGAACTTTGAGTTTATGATCAGATCTATATTTTTATCCATGAAAGTTATTTGAGTTCTTTGATATCTTATATGCATGATTGCTTATAGCCTCATATTTTTTCTTCGAATCTTTGGTTTAGTTAGGCCGACCACACTACAAAAAAAAGACACATCCGTGACATTTTGGGGCGAACAAATGTTTTTCAGTCATACTTATGACACTTCTATGACAATAATTGTGACAAAACCCGGTATCATAATAGATGTGGTGGGCTCCTACTTCTATGACAAAAAATCATGACAGAAAATCGGCTTTTCGTCCTGGGCGGGCAGGAGACGCAGCTGCATGACATTCTTTGGGTCGTCCATGATGGAAAAAACCATGGTAGAAGTGAGGGCGAGGAAAGTTTCGGAGAGTTCCCGGTTATGGTGGGTGGTCAATGGCCAAGCAATGCGCGTTCCTCTTGTACACGTACGCGTGTGTGTGCGAGGCGTAGGGCTCTAACTGAACCCGAGCGAGGCGTTCACCTACTGAACCTGAGCGATTGCACTGCAAGTTACGCGTTACTGAACCCGAGCGATCGATTGATGGCTGTTAACTGAACCCGATTGAGCGATTCCTTCGCTACTGCCGCTAACTCAAGCCGATCGATGCTGCCTCTGGATGAGCAGTGAGCATTGCCGGGGGGGAGTGTTGGATGAACACTTCCCAGTGGGGGTGGATGAACAGGACCTCGTGGTGTTGCCTCTGGATGAACAGGACCCCGATCGATCGATCCGGTTGGGGCTGGATGAACAGGACCCCGTGGAGGTCTGGATGAACAGGACGACCCCATGGAGGGCTGGATGAACAGTAGGCGGTAGAGGGCTGGATGAACAATAGCTCATGGACGGGTGGTTGAATAGGAGCCAGTGGAGAGGGCTAGTTGAATAGTAGCCGATGGAGTAGCACGCGGTCGAAGCTGGATGAATAGGGGCCCATGGATGAACAGTCGCAGGTGGAGGCTGGAGGAGGTCGATGGTGAATGAATAGTAGCCCATGTAGGCTGGAGGAGGTCGACGCTGGAGATGAACAGTATCCGGTGGAGTCCCGTTTTGTTGTACGCCACACCCCTCCCGATGAACAGGACCCCCGTTTCAACAGTAGCGCTCCAACACAAGTTCATTTCCTCCATTTTGCGGTATGCCACACCCCTACTGATCAACAGGACCCCGTTTCGACCGTAGGAGGTCCAATAGAAGTCCGTTTCCTCTATTTTGCGGTATGCCAGACCCCTCCCGATGAACAAGATCCCATTTTGAACGTGGCTGGTCGAACACAAGGCTGTTTCCTCCGTTTTGCGGTACGCCATGCCTCGTTTCCATAGGCTGTTGCGTCCAAGCCGGTTGGCTCCCACACATTCCGTTGCCTCCTGATGAACACGACGCATTCCGTTGCCTCCCCATGAATACGACGACGACGTAGTTTCTCCGTTCCATGCCAGCCATGTACACGAGCCTTGGTCGTACGTATGTGCGAGCAGGCATTCGAGACCCCGCCCTTATGTACGTACGTGGCCTTATTTACTTTCTTGCACCCTGACCGTTGTACGTACGTGTACATGCTACGTGTGCACCTATACTACAACACATGCGCGCCTCTACATCGACCAGTATGTACGTACACGTTCGCGACGAGAATGACAACACTACGTACGCTTCGACCAGGTGGGTCCCGAATGTCAGGCACTTCCTTGCGTGCGAAGATGTAGTTGGTGGGTCCCAACAGTTAGGGGGCGAAACATTTTTTTGCCCATAATATGGACGCACTTCCTTGAGTGCGAAGATGTAGCTGGTAGGTCCTAGCAGTCAGGGGGGAAACATTATTTTTCACGAAATACGGTGGCCCGTCCGATGAGTCCCTCCTGTCAGGTGGAGGAACCGTTATTTTCCGCGTAATAAGGAGGCACTTCCTTGCTGCGGCCGTGGACCCAGCTGTCAGCCTCTCCACGTACAGTCCATGTCCGATGGAAGTCGTTCCTTGACCACGTTTACCACGCCGCGCCGAGAGCACCAGGGCGGTGGACGACGGCGAGGCCTAGGAAGGGGACGACACGGAGCCAGGGAAGACGTGGTAGTGGATGCCCACGTGTAGAGGAGTATGAGGGTTCACTGGTTCGGCTACGGTGTGAGCATGCCGTCGCCGCAGAATAACAGGGGGTGTGGGTGAGTAGAGGGATGGCCTGGCCATCGGTGGGAGTAGTAGGGGGCGGTGAGGCCTCTGTGGCATCACAGCCGGCCACGGGGGGCAGGAGCACGCGGCACGACGAGCGCTGGTTTGGGCGGCTGGAGCAAGAAGACCAAAGGTTGAAGAAGCACTACGGCCGTTGGATGGACATCGTACGGTCACTGGAGCTAGAATCGTTCATATTGACTACGTTGACAAAGCCCTCCGCCCCCGTCAACTTAGTAGGCCCACAAGTTAGCCTCAAACCAATATGGGTCCCAGCTCGCAGGGGGAGTATTCATTTTTTTGTATGTAATAAGGAGGCACTTCTGGTGGGTCCGAGATGACAGTGGGGGGAACTTTTTTTCGCGAAATACGGTGGCCCATCCGATGTGTCCCAGCAGTCAGGGGGAAACGTTTTTTTGCGAAATACGGTGGCCTGTCCGGTGGGTCCCTACTGTCAGGTGGAGGAAAAATTATTTTGTGCGTAATAAGGAGGCACTTCCTTGCGGCTGCTGTGGACCTAGCTGTCAGCCTCTCCACGTACAGTACTCTTCCGATGGAAGTCGGTCGTTGACCACATTGACCACGCCGCGCAGAGAGCACCACGGTGGTGGACGACGGCGAGGCCTAGGAAGGGGACAACACAGAGCCGGGGAAGACGCGGCAGTGGAAGCCCGCGTGGAGAGGAGTACGAAGGTTCACTGGTTTAGCTGTGGTGTGAGGCTGCCTTCGCTGCAGAATAACATGGGGTGTGGGTGAGTAGAGGGATGCCCTGGCCAGCGGTGGGAGTAGTAGGGGCGGTGAGGCCTGCGCGGCAGCGCAGCCGGCCATGGGGGGCGAGACCATGCGGTCCCGCCGGTGCTGGATTTGGTGGCTAGAGCAAGAAGATTAGAGATTGAAGAAACACGACGGCCGTTGGATTGACATCCAACGGTTACGTCTGCTAGAATCGTTTGTTGACGTATATAATAACTAAATTTTTTTGCATACGCATCAACTTAATAGGCCCACAAGTCAGACCATTCCCTCTTTTTTAATAATTTATATATAGATCATCGCAACTCCTTAGGTAATTTATTGCAGTCCGTTTTTTTGGTTGGCCAGGGCCAATTTCGCATATTTCTGTGGGTTCCAAACTATTTTTAATACCGAAATGTCAAGCCGGATTTAAAGTACTTGAAGATATATTTAAATTAGGTTAATGCCCAGTGAAATAGGAATCTGAAAATGTGAAAAAACTTAGAAATTATAAAGTAATTGCCAATTTGTCATCTGTTTTTATATTTACAACCCATTTCATATTCAAGATTTGCAGGCGTCTTGAAATATTTGCAGCCCATCAGGGCGTAGAAAATAAGTAGGCCTAGATTGGGTATTCTTCAGAAAAAATAAACTGGGCTCATTTTCACAAAGAAAAAATAGTTGGGCTGGTCACATGGTGAACATAAAATATAAGCATGGGCTAGACGGGCCACAACCCAGTTCAAACCCTGCTCCGTCTCAACAATAACAAAAAAAATACTGCTCGAGCAGCTACGTCCCATGTGTCAGCCGATCTTGTGCCGTTCTCTTTTCTATTGACTATATACGCTCACAATGTCGTGGGTCCCAGATGTCAGGAAAACACTAGGAGGAAGAATTTTATTTTTCATACACTATCATCCTCTCCATGTACTTCTGCCGATTCCTGTTGTTTGTTGACCATGTTGACAATGCGAGAGGGCGGCGCCGCGGCGAGCGCACCAAAGCAAGCGGAGGACAACGGTGAGGTCTCGGACGTTGGCATTAACGATTAAGGAGATGGCGGGGTGGCGATGCGTGCACTGAGGTGCAGCCAGCCATGGGAGGCGGAAGCAGGCGGCCCCGGCGGTGTTGGTTTGGTTTTGGTGGCTGGAGGAAGACAGGACTGAAGAAACACGACAGATTATAAAAGCAGCAGGAGTACTTAACAATCTTAACTGAAACCAGCAGGGGCACTTAACAACCATAGCTGAAAGCAGTATGAGTACTTATACAGGTTCAACCGTACAAAGCACGCCATGAATAGTGCTACTTTGCCTACAGTTAACCAAGGGTGAGGCCGCCAAGCCCCAATACAAGGCCCAGGCGCCACCCCGCACATCCACAACCTTCTGAAAGCGGATTCATCTCGCAATGTCGTCAATAAACAGGATATTCTCTTTAGAGCCATGGAAAAGCAGAAATATAATCTTCTGTCCTATTCTCCAAGATGGACGGGCCTTCATTATTTGAGACCACCCATGAATAAGTATCTTTTCACCTCCAAGGGGAATGGAGTAGGTCGACATGAACATCATTTTGTGACCAAGCGCAAGTCTGACCCGACCATGGTCAGGCATCTGTATAGGAATAATAGAACTGGGTAGTTTCTGTTTCAAGAAGATCACAGCTGTAAAACTGTGTATAAGCAATAGTTTATCAACAACATATATAACAGAAAACAGCTCGTACCATAAGTTTCTCGAAACAGTTGGACCTGTTCAACGAGTGCAGCAGTGGCACACATATCCCACGTGGCCTTCCACCATTGAAATGCCCCACAAGGACCTCAAGACGATCAATAAAGTGTAGGAACTTGTGGATGTCGTCCCAGTCAACTTCAGTGCCATCAGTAACAGCCGAGTTCTTACAGAATAACAAACGAGCAGCCTACTTAACTCTAAAAAAACCTACAAGTGCCACCAATTATAAGAAAATATTAGTTAGAAGTAGCATCTTCGTGAGAAATTCATTGCTACTTCTAAAGTTAAATTGTGATTAGTTAGACATAATAGGTGGATTAAGAAGTAATCGAGGCAACAAGCAAGAACCAGATACAAAACTAACATGGATGAACAATTGGAACGACGTCGGGGTGGAAGATCGCAGTGAAGATGAGACCATGTTCTGCTATTTCCATCAACATTCATGCACAAACTTTCAGTCTGTAACACTTGAGAAAGTTTATCCAAGTTTGGCCATAAAAAAGCAGCGATCTTCTTGGTTCATGAACCCAACTCGGAACTTATATCCATGGCTTGTCTTCACTGTGACCATTAAACTGGTGTAATCAGTTATAGCAAGGCCGAGCATCTTGAGTACATGTGTTCTGGCAGAGCAAATAATGCACTACAGGAAAAATAATATGAGAACACAATGTATTCCCTATCCAAATCTAGAAATAACTTCCTCCTTCATGTCAGTGTTGACCATCGTACTAGTAGTACCTTTTATCCAAATATAGCAATCCAAATTTCCAAATTAGTCGACATGATGTTAAAAAACCACCCCCTCGGATAGAAAAGAGGATTCTAGGAACATACTGTGTGCGTTTTAAAATCATGTGTTAGGATGAGAAGGAACAAGTGTGGCGTCTTGCCGAGGGCGCAGAAACCTGTAGGGTCCTCGCACTTTGGGCACTACAAATGAAACACACTTGATTCAGTAGGAAGAAAAATGCATCAACGACGGCGGCTGCCATCCTAGGATTACCCGCGACCAAGGGACTTTGATTTATTGGGGATGGAAGAAGAATTCGTACCTGGTTCTCCATGAGAAAACCCTATGCAATCGCCGAGAGGGGGTTTTCTCTGAACAAGCAGACGAGGGAGAAGGGGATTTAGGCCCCGTGAAATATTGCCGCTTCATCCATCCAGCTTACTGCTAAAGCTGGAAAGGGGGGGTGTGATTTGACGGCTCATTGGGCATTACTGCGGCACTACGACCGGGGTGTGTCTACCGTGCAGTTGTGCACTCTAATTTGTGCATATGGCACGTGGACCCCTTTGCCAGATGCCCCACATATCAGCGAAAGGAAGTAGAAACAAAACAGTAACTAGTTACACATAAATATAATTTTGACAGAGAGATACTCCCTCTGTAAAGAAATATACAAATCTTTTATATCACAACTTTATACATAAGAAAAATCAAGGGGAATATATATAACATATATAATTATAAAAAATGGAGATGTTTTTAACAAAGTATAGACGAGTTGGTGATGATGGTGTGCCTGCTATCGGTGTCAAAACCAGTGGATCTCGGGTAGGGGGTCCTGAACTATGCGTCTAATGCTAATGGTAACAGGAAGCGGGGGACACAATGTTTGCCCAGGTTCGGGCCCTCTCTATGGAGGTAATACCCTACTTCATGCTTGATTGATCTTGATGGATATGAGTATTACAAGAGTTCATCTACCACGAGATCGTAATTACTAGACCCTAGAAGTCTGGCCTATGATTATGATTGTTCTTCTATGGACTAAACCCTCTGGTTTATATGGACACTGGAGGGGGCTAGGGTTACACAAAGTCGGTTACAGAGAAAGGAATCTACATATCCGAATCACCATGCTTGCCTCCACGCAAAGGAGAGTCCCATCCGGGCATGGGAAGAGGTCTTATATCTTGCATCTTCATAGCCCAACAGTCCGACCCATGTATATAATCCGGTTGTCCGAGGACCCCTTAATCCAGGACTCCCTCAGTAGCCCTCGAACCGGGCTTCAATGACGATAAGTCCGGCGCGCAGATTGTCTTCGGCATTGCAAGGCGGGTTCCTTCTCCCAATACTTCATAGTAGATTTCAAACACAAGAATCGTCTTCGGCTCTACAAAACAAGTTCCACACACAACCGTAGAGAGTATAATATTTCACGAGTCCAATCCGCTAACAACTTTTCGTAGCGTGACATCACGCCACTGCAGGTCATTATTCGAACCGTTTTTTAGCCGGCCGCTCCGTATTTCAAGGTGCGGTTTTATTGGCACGTGTTGTCAAAGCAGAGATCGTGTCCTCTTATCACGGGATTCTCATTAATACGGGCATGGGTAACCCAACCATGTCATCTGCATGGTGCTTGGGGAATAGGCGAATTTTAAGGCAAGGAGGGAGGCACATGACTTTTACTGCCTTTATAAAGGGATAAGGATCCACCCTTCTTCACCCACGCCTTCTCCTTCCTCTGCCCATCCATTCTCGAGCTCCAGCGCCCAAGCTCTCGCTCTCTCCGCCCAAAAAAGCACTCCAATCATGTCCGTATCCGGAGCAGGAGGCAAGTGGATGGCCTCCTCCGTCAAGGAGAAGGACATCAAGAAGCTCCGGGAGGCCGGGTACTTGGCCCCGGAAATCGCTCACCGACTTCTGGCCAAGGGATAGATTGTCCCCACCCCGAAGGCCCAGGAGAGGGTAGTGTTCCTCACACACTTCGTCCGCGGGCTGGGATTCCCTCTCCACCCGTTCGTCCGCTGACTCATGTTCTACTGCGGGCTGGACTTCCATGATCTGGCCCCCTATTCCATCCTCAACATATAGGCATTTATTTTCGTGTGCGAGGCCTTCCTTCGCATCCCACACACTTCGGGTTATGGCTGAAAACCTTCAATGTGAAGCCGAAGGTGGTGAGCGGCCAACAAGCAAAGTGCGGAGGCGCCATGGTGGGCAAGATGCCCAATGACACCTGGCCCGAAGGCTCCTTCATGGAGATTGTCATAGGATGGCAATCGGGGTGGATCTACATCACCGAGCCATGCGACACCAACTGGGCGGCGGCTCCCGCATTCTGGTCTAGAGTCCCAATGTGACTCACCTCCTGGCAAGAGAAGGGCCTAACCTGGACTTCTTTGGACGAGCTGACAACGCTCCAAACGCGTGTTCAGAGCATGCTAAACAAGAAAGTTAAGCTCGTTAACATGATCCAGGTGATGCTCGTTTGTCGGATCCTTCCGCGCCAACACCGGACTTTCTATCTGTGGGAGTTCGATCCGGCAAAGCACCAAACCCTGCTTGAGCTGTTCGGCACGACGCACGAAGATATCTGGAAGGTGCTCTTCAAGGCCAATGAGGTGCCGCCGGCCATGGACAAGGATCGTGGGCATGGCCTAACTCACCCTGCTAATCCGGTAAGTTCTTTCATGTTTTCAAGGTATACCCTTTACTTGCACACTCGAGGAAGGCATCTAAGCCTCCCTATCAAATTTTTCAGGAATGGATAGAGATAGCAGAGCAGATTAACTGCCCGTCTGCGCTGCCCGAAGGCCCAGAAATCCCGCTTTTATTGAAGATGCTGGATCCGGCGCCTTATCAGGTGCCAGAGAAGAAGGCCAAGAAGAAGGCCAAGGGGACCAGAGCTGGTCTCCGTCGCAAGGGAAATTCAGACGTGACGTCCGAGGACGCCGAGGCGCACTCCTCCACTGAAGACGATAAGGAAGAGGAGGAGCAAGAAGAAGAAATCCATTCCCTCCCTACAGGGGGGGAGAAAGAAGAGGACGACATCCGCACATCTGGAGGCTGAGGCATCCACGAAGGGGAAACCTTCCCTTCCGGACATCTCCGCAGCAGCCACCGACAACAGCTGGGAGTGGGAGCCTAGGGAGAAGCCCCTAGCCAAATCGTAAGTGTCCGGATACGTTCATGTATCCGGCCTTTTTTACTTCATTGTTTTAATGTGCTGAATTACGTATTTGCAGTCCGGCTTGGTCCAACCTCGAGCTGTCCTTATCTTCGGAGGACCCACTGGATCCGGCCGCGACGGATAGCGGGACCCTTCCTCGGGCTCCTCTCCCAAGGACATGGATGGCGCTGAGGCATCGTCCCGAAGGATCCCCGCTCCGGGAGAGAATCCAGAGGCCATCAGGGAGGCGCCGGAGGGTGAACCTCGGCTACCGGACACATGGGGGAGCAGACCCCCATGGATACTGACGATGGGGGCCGTATTCAATTCAGCCCTCACCCGAGTATAATTCTAGAGACCCATACGGCTCCGGAATTAGGCGAGCAGCCCTCTTCAAACGAATGGGGCGAGCCTATCCCGCCGGTGTCCTATGTCCATCCAGAGGCGCCGGACACTTTGCTGGAGGCGCTTTGAGGCGCTTCCATTGTCGAAGAACACCGTACCCTTATGGGTACAATGATTGAGAGGATCCAGTCCACAAAAAGAGGACTGACCGAAGCCTACATTAGCCTTTTAACATGCTTTGAGGTAAGCAACACAACTATAAAAAGAATGTCATAGTATAGACAGTAGCCCCTAATACTCTGTCCGATGTTTGGCAAGAAAAGCTGAACAGAGGATCAAATAATTTTTACAGGAGTCTAATCTAATATGTCTATGTGAATGAGCAGGTGTCGCTGCTGGCTGCGACTGCTCACACCGCAGAAGTCTCTGGACTGAAGCAGAATCTGGAGTGGGCCGAGGAAGAGCTCGACCGTGTGAAGAAGCAGCTGGAGTACAGTCAAGGTATGCAATAACCTTGTATATATTCAGGAAGGATGAATGATTCGTGCTAACGAAAGTGCCATGAAATTTATTCGGGGCAACAACCGAGGTAGAGGCCCTCAAGAAGGAGCTGGCTGAGGCCAAGGACAAGGCGGCCAAGGGGCGGGCCGCACGCGAAAAGCATGAGGCCCGGGTCAATGAGGTCCTGCAAGAGCTCCAAGACGCCGTCAAGAAGTGTGAGTCCTTGGGGCGCGACTTTAAGGAGCAAGAGTCCGAACTTGTCAAGGTCCGCTAGAGCGCACAAGAGGCCTGAGCCGAAGCCCAAGGTGCCCTCCAAGAAATCCAGGCAGCCAAGAAGATCACGACGGAATGGGCTTTCATTATGCAGAGCAGATATGTGAAGGAAAGGTTCCTTTTACTTACATGGATTTGGAGGTCTCCAGGGGCGTTTGTGGATTTGCCGCGCAGCGTGTCAGATGATGCGGAATTCTATCGAGCCGAAGAGGGGAGCTCTACAGAGAAGCTGTTCTGGTCGCAATACCCTGGACCAGAACATCCAGTGCCCTTTAGAGACCAGCTGAAACAGCTGGTTGAGCTGCATAGGGCGGCCGAACTAGCCATGAAGGATTTGATAATCCGGCTATGGCCTGCCGAAGCCATTCCCAGCAGCTCCTACGGACTTGTGAAGTGGCTTGTCAGCACCTGCCCTCGGCTTGAAGCCATCAAGCGGTTGGTCTGTATCGAAGGTGCGCGGATGGCCTTTGCCCGCTGATGCGTCCATTTTGCATCATGCTTTTATATCGATATTTATTGCGTTATGGACTGTTATTACACGTTATGTTACAATACTTATGCCTATTCTCTCTTATTTTACAAGGTTTACATGAAGAGGGAGAATGCCAGTAGCTGGGATTCTAGGCTGGAAAAGGAGCAAATATTAGAGACCTATTCCGCACAACTCCAAAAGTCCTGAAATTCCACCAAAGTCATTTTTGGATTTAATAAAAAATACTGAGCAGAAGAAATACAAGGGGGGCCACCCACCGTCCACGAGGGTGGGGGCGCGTCCCGCTGCCTCATGGGCCACCTGGCAGCCCTCCGGTGCCCATCTTCTGCTATATGAAGTCTTTTACCCTGGAAAAATCATAAGCAAGCTTTCGGGACGAAACTCCACCGCCACAAGGCGGAACCTTGGCGGAACCAATATAGGGCTCCGACGGAGTTGTTCTGCCGGGGAATCTTCCCTCCTAGAGGGGGAAATCATCACCATCGTCATCACCATCGATCCTCTCATCGGGAGGGGGTCAATCTCCATCAACATCTTCACCAGCACCATCTCCTCTCAAACCCTAGTTCATCTCTTGTATCCAATCTTTGTCCCAAAACCTCAGATTGGTACCTGTGGGTTGCTAGTAGTGTTGATTACTCCTTGTAGTTGATGCTAGTTGGTTTATTCGGTGGAATATCATTTGTTCAGATCCTTAATGCATATTAATACCCCTCTGATCATGAACATGAATATGCTTTGTGAGTAGTTATGTTTGTTCTAAGGACATGGGTGAAGTCTTACTATAAGTAGTCATGTGAATTTGGTATTCGTTCGATATTTCGATGATATGTATGTTGTCTCTCCTCTAGTGGTGTTATGTGAATGTCGACTACATGACACTTCACCATTGTTTGGGTGTAGAGGAAGGCATTGGGAAGTAATAAGGAGATGATGGGTTGCTAGAGTGACAGAAGCTTAAACCCTAGTTTGTGTGTTGCTTCATAAGGGGCTGATTTGGATCCATTTGTTTCATGCTATGGTTAGGTTTACCTTAATACTTCTTTTGTAGTTGCGGATGCTTGCAATAGGGGTTAATCATAAGTGGGATGCTTGTCCAAGAAAGGGCAGTACCCAAGCACCGGTCCACCCACATATCAAATTATCAAAGTAACGAACGCGAATCATATGAGCATGATGAAAACTAGCTTGACGATAATTCCCATGTGTCCTCGGGAGCGCTTTTCCCTATATAAGAACTTGTCCAGGCATGTCCTTTGCTACAAAAAGGATTGGGCCATCTTGCTGCACCTTATTTACTTTAAGTTACAAATTACCTTATCACAAAACTATCTGTTACCGATAATTTCAGTGCTTGCAGAGAATACCTTACTGAAAACCGCTTGTCCTTTCTTTCTGCTCCTCGTTTGGTTTGACGCTCTTACTTATAGAAAGGACTACGATAGATACCCTACACTTGTGGGTCATCAAGACTCTTTTCTGGCTCCGTTGTCGGGGAGTGAAGCGCCTTTGGTAAGTGGAACTTGGTAAGGAAAAATTTATATAGTGTGCTGAAATTTACTGTCACGTGTTACTATGGAACATAATCCTTTGAGGGGCTTGTTCGGGGTATTTTCACCCCGACCAGAAGATCAAAGAGTTGCTCCTCAACCTAATGAACCTATTGAAAATGTTTACTTTGAAATTCCTTCAGGTATGGTGGAGAAACTACTAGCTAATCCCTTTATAGGAGATGGAACATTGCATCCCGATTTACACCTAATCTATGTGGAAGAAGTTTGTGGATTATTTAAGCTTGCCGGTATGCCCGATGATATTATCAAGAAGAAGGTCTTCCCTTTATCTCTGAAGGGAGAGGCATTGACATGGTATATAGGCTATGTGATGATATGGGATCATGGAACTACAACTTATTGAAATTGGAGTTTCATCAAAAGTTTTATCCTATGCATCTTGTCATTGTGATCGCAATTATATATATTTATAATGTTTGGCCTCACGAAGGAGAAAGCATCGCTCAAGCTTGGGGGAGGCTTAAGTCAATGTTATATTCATGCCCCAATCATGAGCTCTAAAGAGATATGATTATTCAAAAAATTTATGCTCGGATTTCTCTCAACAATCGCTCCATGCTCGATACTTCTTGTGCTGGTTCTTTTATGATGAAGACTATTGAATTCAAATGGGATTTATTGGAAAGATCTATACGCAATTCTGAAGATTGGGATCTCGACGAAGGTAAGGAGTCAGGTATGACACCTAAGTTTGATTGTGTTAAATCTTTTATGGATACCGATGCTTTTCATGAATTTAGCACTAAATATGGACTTGACTCTGAGATACTAGCTTCTTTCTGTGAATCATTTTCTACTCATGTTGATCTCCCTAAGGAGAAGTGGTTTAAATATAATCCTCCCACTGAAGAAAAAGTAGTTGCACCTATTACAGTTGAAGAAAAGACTATCACTTATAATGATCCTATTGTTCCTGCTACTTATATTGAGAAACCACCTTTCCCTGTTAGGATAAAGGATCATGCTATAGCTTGAACTATGGTTCATAAGAGTAATACTAGAACACCTACACCACCTGAGCAAATTAAAGTTGAACCTAGTATTGCTATGGTTAAAGATCTCTTGGCGGATCATATTGATGGGCATGTTATTTACTTCTGTGATCAAGCTGCTAGAATTGCTAGACCCGATGCTAAGAAACATAGACCTGTTGTAGGCATGCCTGTTATTTCTGTTAAAATAGGAGATCATTGTTATCATGGCTTATGTGATATGGGTGCTAGATCTAGTGCAATACCTCATTCCTTATACAAAGAAACTATGCATGATATTGCACCTGGTGAGATAGAAGAAATAGATGTTATAATTAAGCTTGCCAATAGAGATACTATTTCACCAATTGGGATTGTTAGAGATGTTGAAGTCTTGTGTGGGAAAGTTAAATATCCTGCTGATTTTCTTGTTCTTGGTTCCCCACAAGATGACTTTTGTACCATTATATTTGGTAGACCCTTCTTGAACACTACTAATGCTAAGATAGACTGCGAAAAGGATGTTGTTACGATTGGCTTAGGGGATATGTCTCATGAGTTTAATTTTGCTAAATTTCGTAGACAACCCCATGATAAAGAATTGCCTAGTAAGGATGAAATTATTGGTCTTGCTTCTATTGCCGTGCCTTCTAATGATCCTTTAGAACAATATTTGCTAGACCATGAAAATGATATGTTTATGAATGAAAGAAGGGAGATAGATGAAGTGTTCTTTAAACAGGGACCTATTTTGAAACACAACTTGCCTGTTGAAATCCTAGGGGATCCTCCACCACCCAAGGGTGATCCCATGTTTGAGCTTAAACCATTACCTGATACTCTTTAAATATGCTTATCTTGATGAAAAGAAGATATATCATGTTATTATTAGTGCTAACCTTTCAGAGCGGGAAGAGGAAAGATTATTGAAAACTCTAAAGAAGCACCGTGCTGCTATTGGATATACTCTTGATGATCTTAAGGGCATTAGTCCCACTCTACGCCAACACAAAATAAAATTGGAGAAAGACGCCAAACCAGTTATTGATCACCAATGACGGTTAAATCCTAAGATGAAAGAAGTGGTAAGAAAAGAAATACTAAAGCTCCTGGAGGCAGGTATAATTTATCCCGTTGCTGGTAGTCAGTGGGTAAGCCCTATACATTGTGTCCCTAAGAAGGGAGGTATTACTGTCGTTCCTAATGATAAAGATGAATTGATCCCACAAAGAATTGTTACAGGTTATAGGATTGTAATTGATTTCCGTAAGTTAAATAAAGCTACTAAGAAGGATCATTACCCTCTACCGTTTATTGATCAAATGGTAGAAAGATTATCTAAAGATACACATTTTTGCTTTCGAGATGGTTACTCTGGTTTCTCGCAAATACCTATGTCAGTAGAGGACCAAGAAAAAACGACTTTTACTTGCCCTTTCGGTACTTTTGCTTATAGATGTATGCCTTTTGTTTTATGTAATGCACCTGCTACCTTTCAAAGATGCATGATGGCTATATTCTCTGACTTTTGTGAAAAGATTTGTGAGGTTTTCATGGATGATTTCTCCATTTATGGGTCTTCTTTTGATGATTGCTTGAGCAACCTTGATCAAGTTTTGTAGAGATGTGAAGATACTAGTCTCATCTTGAATTGGGAGAAGTGCCACTTTATGGTTAATGAAGGCATTGTCCTGGGGCATAAAATTTCCGAAAGAGGTATTGAAGTTGATAAAGCTAAAGTTGATGATTTTAAAAAGATGCCATGTCCCAAGGACATTAAAGGTATAAGAAGTTTCCTTGGTCATGCCAGTTTTTATAGGAGGTTCATTAAAGACTTCTCTAAAATTTCCAGGCCTCTGACTAATCTCTTACAAAAAGATATTCCTTTTGTCTTCGATGATGATTCTGTAGAAGCATTTGAAATACTTAAGAAAGCTTTGATTTCTGCACCTATTGTTCAGCCACCTGATTAGAATTTACCCTTTGAAATTATGTGTGATGCTAGTGATTATGATGTAGGTGCTGTTCTAGGACAAAGACTTGATAAGAAACTAAATGTTATTCAATATGCTAGTAAAACTCTAGACAGTGCCCAGAGAAATTATGCTACTACTGAAAAAGAATTCTTAGCAGTTGTATTTGCTTGTGATAAGTTCAGACCATATATTGTTGATTCTAAAGTAACTATTCACACTGATCATACTGCTATTAAATATCTTATGGAAAAGAAAGATGCTAAACCTAGACTTATTAGATGGGTTCTCCTACTACAAGAATTTGATTTGCATATTATTGATAGAAAGGGAGCTGAGAACCCCGTTGCAGACAACTTGTTTAGGTTAGAGAATGTTCTTGATGACCCACTACCTATTGATGATAGCTTTCCTGATGAACAATTAGTTGTCATAAATGCTTCTCGTACTGCTCCATGGTATGCTGATTATGCTAATTACATTATTGCTAAATTTATACCACCTAGTTTCACATACCAGCAAAAGAAAAAGTTTTTCTATGATTTAAGACATTACTTCTGGGATGACCCACACCTTTATAAAGAAGGAGTAGATGGTCTTATTAGACGTTGTGTACCTGAGCATGAGCTGGAACAGATCCTACACAAGTGTCACTCCGAGGCATATGGAGGACACCACGCTGGAGATAGAACTGCACATAAGGTACTGCAATCCTGTTTTTATTGGCCTACTCTCTTCAAGGATGCCCGTAAGTTTGTCTTGTCTTGTGATGAATGTCAAAGAATTGGTAATATTAGTAGACGTCAAGAAATGCCTTTGAATTATTCTCTTGTTATTGAACCATTTGATGTTTAGGGCTTTGATTATATGGGACCGTTTCCTTCCTCTAATGGGTATACACATATTTTAGTTGCTATTGATTATGTTACTAAGTGGGTAGAATCTATTCCAACCAGTAGTGTTGATCATAAAACCTCTATTAAGATGCTTAAAGAAGTTATTTTTCCGAGGTTTGGAGTCCCTAGATACTTAATGACTGATGGTGGTTCACATTTTATTCATGGTGCTTTTCATAAAATGCTTGCTAAGTATTATGTTAATCATAGAATTGCATCTCCTTATCACCCACAGTCTAGTGGTTAAGTAGAATTGAGTAATAGAGAGCTCAAATTAATTTTGCAAAAGACTGTCAATAGGTCTAGAAAGAATTGGTCCAAGAAACTTGATGACGCATTATGGGCTTATAGAACTACATATAAAAATCCTATGGGTATGTCTCCATATAAAATGGTTTATGGAAAAGCATGTCACTCACCTCTCGAGCTAGAACATAAGGCATATTGGGCCATTAAAGAGCTCAATTATGATTTCAAACATGCCAGTGAGAAGAGGTTATTTGATATTTGCTCACTTGACGAATGGAGAACCCAAGCCTATGAGAATGCCAAACTGTTTAAGGAAAAGTTGAAAAGATGGCATGACAAGAGGATACAAAAGCATGAGTTTAATGTAGGTGATTATGTGTTGCTATTCAACTCTCGTTTAAGATTTTTTGCAGGAAAACTTCTCTCTAAATGGGACGGCCCTTACATCATCGAGGAGGTCTATCATTCCGGTGCCATAAAAATCAAGAACTTCGAAGGCACGAACCTAAAGATAGTGAACAGTCAAAGAATCAAATATTATATCTCAGGTAATCCTATAAATGTTGAAACTAATGTTATTGAAACCGTAACCCCGGAGGAGTACATAAGAGACACTTTCCAGAACGTTTCAGACTCCGAAAAAGAATAGGTGTACGGTAAGTAAACCGACTCCAAAACAGTTCTAATAGCAATTTTTCTCCGTTTTGGAATATTTAAGAAAATAGGAAAATAGGAAGTAGTCCGGGAAGGACACGAGGCATCCACGAGGGTGGAGGGCACCCCCTACCCCCCCTGGGCGCACCCCCCTGCCTTGTGAGCACCTCGTGTGCTCTCCGGACTCCGTACTCTTGTACAATACATCTTTTGGTCGGTAAAAATTCATTATATGATCTCCCGAAGGTTTTGACCACCGTATCACGCAAATATCCTGTGTTTTTGTCTTCAGCTGTTTCTGCCACAGATTAAAGCAATATTTCGTCCGAGGATTTGAAGGGATAAAGCTATGTGGCTGATTACCTTGCAGACCCTAAGGTCTATGGGGACTTGGAGCATTATGGCTGGACCACTGAGGAAGAAGAAGACTACGAGCCTAAGGGAAAGGAGGAGATGAGCTCAGATGAAGATCAAGTCGCATTACCTCAACCTGGGGACATGCATGTGGAGTTTAAAAAGTCGAGCCTCCCTGATAGAGCAAAGAAACCAAAGATCGAGTTTATCCCTTTTCATCTCTTGCAGGAAAACAAACAGGAACTATGCAAAAGGATATTAAGCCTTGAGCAAGAGATCGATGATCCAAGGGAGCAAAATTCCATCCTCAAGCACAAATTGAGGAAGAAGCCTACATCATCAACAACTCCATCATCATCACCTCCGAAGAAGGAGACATAAACACATGGGTATGGGCACTCCCCTTGGCAACTGCCAAGCTTGGGTGAGGTGCCACGGTATCGTATCACCATCACACTCCTACCTTTACCGTTTTACTTAGTTCGATCCCTTTGGTAATATCTTGATCTAGTAGAATAAAGCTTTGATATGATTTAGTTTTGAGTTTTGCTTTATGATCCCTCTATGTAATCGAGTCCATGAGCTATATATAATAAAGATTAGTGTTGAGTCAACGGCTTTTCTATCTTGGTATGATCTTGAGGGAATAAAAGAACGAATAAAAAGAAATAAAAGAGATCATATTGATCTTATGGAGAGTAATGACTTCACATATAAAGAGTATGATGATTAAAAGTTATTGAGAGATGGCAAACATAGTGTCAGGACCCCGACTCGATGTCACATCGATCTAGCCGGTAACACCTCATATTACTTTGCGGCCTCACGCACGGTATCCCCACGGGTGTCGCCTTACCTTTGCCCGGGACCGTTTGCGCCTTTTGGCTCACGTATATGATAGTGTCGCTAGCATCCATATGATAAGGAGCCCGGGCTGACATGACTAGTCGTAAACACAAAGTGGCACAGACTTACAGGGACAGGCATCCATGACCCAGCTTCGAACGTGTCGGTCATCAGCAAGTGGGTCCGGGCTGTAGCACTGGGCTAGCAGGACTCCGGTAAACCGGGCTGTAGCGGGCTAACAGGACTCCGGTACTCAAAGCGTGACATTTCCCCGAAGGGACAGACACAGGAACGAAGAAGGACACATGCCGGCCAGCCTAAGTGTTCCGGAGCAGTAGCAAGCTACCATGGCTCAGTGGAAACACTAGGAGACATTTCCCGGTAAGAGAGGCTACTAAAGATAAACAACTAGATGGTCAGATCCCACACATACCAAGCATTTCAATAACATACACACAATATGCTCGATATGTGCAATACAACATGGCATCACAAAATGACTCTACGACTCAAGTATTTATTCATTAGGCTCCGAGGAGCGAGATATTACAAACATGGGTCTCATGACCCAACAATCAGAGCATACAAGTCAAAGCACAAGCGGAAGCTATCATGTCTGGGTACAGACATCTATAAATGAAAAAGGCTGAGAAGCCTGACTATCTATCAGATCCTGCCGAGGGCACAAGATCGTAGCTGAGGTATCAAGCTAAACGTCGAGGTCCACGTGAAACTACTAGCGAGACCGAAGTCTCTCTGCAAAAACATAAAATAGGCAAACGTGAGTACAAATGTACCCAGCAAGACTTACATCAGATCTATCTACACATGCATCATTATCAACAAAGAGGATGGTGGAGTTTGACTGCAGCAAGCCAGCTTTGACTCGGTGGCTATCCTGAACTACGACGGCAAGCGACTCTTTTGAGGTGGCGCACACGAGTCCACATATTCACCATATCAATACACCACTATGGATCCGCTCCCATCTCCCTACGAGAACGCCATCCATAGCACTCACGCTTATCTTGCGTATTTTAGAGTATCCACTTTCACTTGTCTATGAACTGATATAAGCAACCCAGAAGTCCTTTTCCGCGGACACGGCTATTCGAATAGATGATGATAACCCTGCAGGGGTGTACTTCTTCATACATGTTTCCACCACTTAGCGTCTGCACACGACATGTGCTCGGCAGACTTCAAGCGAAAGCCGACGTGGGTGTAGACCACGACCTACCTAAACACTCAAGTCTCTAGTCCAGGTTTATCGCCTATTCGGGTTCCATCCATGAGGAGATCCGGCCGGAGTTTCGCTCACAGCCCCAAACGATGTGAACAGGGTTCCGTGACACCAAACGGGCGCCCGGTTTACCCGGCCACGTGCCTACCGCATCACAGCCCACCCCTATGGTCAGCGCTGTCCACGGCCTCCAGCATACTACAAACACCAGAAACTACTTGCAACTCCTGGACAGAGGACAAGGGTGAATAAGAAGTCGAGCGGGGTCATATTTCAGGGCCCAATGTATGGTAGTAGCTGAATCATGGATCACAAACACAGAACTCAGTTCCTGAGGACGGCTACAATGAGACAACCCACCATGTACTCCTACATGGCCTCTCACCGCTACCTTTACCAAATCGTGTTCACACACTTAGCTCACACACAGTAGGACATGTTCACACGCCTCTGATTCATCCCCGATGAATCAGACCTGACTCAACTCTAAGCAGTAGCAGGCATGACAAACAAACATGAATGAGTAGGCACAACAGGGCTCAAACAACTCCTACTCATGCTAGTGGGTTTCATCTAATTACTGTGGAATGACAGGTCATGCAGAGGATAAAGGGGTTCAACTACCGCAGCAAGTAACAGATGAATCGATGTTGTCCTAATGCAGTAAAAGAGAGCAGGAGCGAGAGAGTAGGATTGTATCGGAATGAACAAGGGGGTTTTGCTTGCCTGGCACTTCTGAAGATAACATTGAGTCTTCATCAGTGTCAACGATCACATCATCGGTACACGTCTATCGAGAGGGGACAAATACCGGCAACACAGAAAGGAACACAATCAATGCAATGCACAATATGATGCATGCTCATGACATGGCAAAATGAATGTGTTTTGGGCTAATGCAACTAGCAACAGATTAAATGAAGTTGGTTTGAATACAAGATTCAAATTCAAACTCCATATGTGATTATTTAAATGCCCTTTAATTGATTTGCCCTAAACAGTAGTGATAAGTTGTTCTAACATGCATGAAAATGGTACAGATGGATTCCTTGAATTTTTCTGATAATTTTTCATATATAATTTATTAAATTTGGAGTTACGGTTAATTTTCTATGATTTTTAGAAGTTTATATAATTTTCTGGAATTTATAAATCATTTAAGAATTATCTAAATTCCAGAAAGGAATTATTGCGTCAGCACTAGGTCATGCTGACCTCAGCATAGTCAACAGGGGCTGGTCCGGGTCAAACCTGACCAGTGGGGTCCACTGGTCAGTGACCCAGTGCAGCCTAGGGTCAATGACAGGTGGGTCCGGTCAACAGACACGTCAGCATGGTCAATGCTGACGCGTGGGTCCACTGGAATTAGACTAATTCTAACTAATTTCTTTAGCCGGTTAATTAAACAGGTGGGGCCCGATTGTCTGTGGGTCAGGGGTGGTTAACCAGGTGGTTAGGCAGCTAATGACGGGTTAGCCGGCGATTAATCGCCGACGCTAAGCAGTGCACGGCGGCGATCGCCGGCCGGCTGTTTCCGGCCACGGCTGCTTGCGCGGCTGGGCGCGTTGGGGAGCTGCTGCTACGGGGCTTCGGATGGTGGAAGTGGCATGTGCTGGGGCGGCCGGAGACGACCGCGGCGTCGACCACGACGGCGGCCGGAGCTCGGTCGGGTGCGGGCGCGGGGCTGCAGGGGGGTAGGGAAGAAGCTGGTGGCCTAGATGGCACCCACGGGCCACCAGAAGCGCTCTGGTGCCACGGGTTCGGGCGGAGGGGCTCGGGGCAAGAGAGCTGGGCGGCCATGGCAGACGGCGGTGCTCGGGCACGCGGGCGGGGGGGGGGTGCTGTGGCACGGGAACAAGCAAAGAAAAGGAGGGGAAACGGGAAGGAGCTCACAGTGAACTCGATGGCGTAGTCGATGAGGTCGGGGACGCACTGGAGCCCGCGAATCCACGGCGAGGTTGCCGGCGGCCGGAGGTTGAAGATGAGGACGGGGACGATGCTGCAGGGCTTTTCCGCTCGCGTGGCTTGGCGGAGACAGCGTAGAGGACGACGACGGGACTTCTTGGTGCGTCGGGGAGGCGTGCGGAGGCCAGTGGCTGAGCGATTGGTGGACGGCGGCGACGGCAGCTGTCGGGCGCGAGAGAGAGAGATCCAGGGGAGAGGGTGAGGACGGGGGAGAGAGTGGCGGGGCGGTCGGAGCGATCCAGACGGCTCTCGCGGGTCTGTCCGCGGCGCCACGCAAGCTAGCAGGCAGGAGGTGGCACGGGCGCGTGTGTGCACACGGCGAGCACACGCTCGGTGCCTTCTGGCGCGGTGGAGACGACGACTGGCAGCGCCAGTCAGCTGGGCCAGTGCAGATGGGCCGCCAGGTAAGTGGCCCAGGTGACCCTCTCTCTCTCTGTTTACTAATTTGTTTTCTGTTTTCTAATTTTCCTGCAACTGTTGGGCTTTATTAAAAATACCAAAACGTTTTCAAAAATCCTGAAAATAATTGTGGGCTCTTTTGGGATTGTTCCTAACAACCCAAAACTAGTTTCAGAATTATTAGAGCATTTAAAAATGTTTATAGGATTTAAATGCCCCAATTCAAATACAATATGAGTTAATTCAATAATCCAAATGTCATGGAAAAATGTGCAATATCTCTGGTTACTGTTTCCAGCATTTCCCAAAAATGGTGAACATTTTTGAAGGCCATTTGGATTCATTGAAAAATATTTTCTTAGTTGAACCTATTTGAATTGCTTTAGTGCTAGGGCTTGGTCATCCCCACTTCAAATTTCCTTTGAAATCAAACATGATGCATGGATGCAGATGCCACTATCTACAGACAACTCTGGGGCTGTGACAACTCACCCCCACTAAACAAAAATCTCGTCCCGAGATTCAAGCGTAGGGTAGGGTGAAGGGGTAACGCAAGCTAGTATAATCTTCACGATCCCGGTTGCACTTCAAATGAACGTTGATTCATTCACCATCATTGTCTTGAGGTCTTGTTCTGAGAACTCCAGCTAATCATGACAACGAGAGGAAAGGGAAGACCCTAAAAGAATCGTTCTACTCGAAGGTTGAGCAACTCAGGATTAACTCACGAAATGGGACATAGAACCATCCCTCGGGTTGAGACACGAGTTACACATCAAGAGGGGTGGAAAGAGACGGATGACGAAGGTTCACTAGGTGGACAACAATTCCACACTTAAGAAGGTGGTAAACGATTGTCAACGTAGCGAGGAGTTGAGTTGCCATGATACCACGACGAAACATCCTGGAGGAGGGTGATTCGTAGATTATTATCTTAAGTGGCAAAAAGAATTACTTTTGATTCAGAGATCATTGAAACTCTTTAAACCAGCCTAAGACAATTCTCGAGCGATCGTTTGGAGGGGGTCGGTAGAATGGCATACTCAAACTTGGATGATGTGGATTACCTTGTTGAAGACAACGTAATGGATGACTTTTGCTTATCACCGGAAATGGAGGGGACATTGGTGGTGCAAGCTGGGAACAAAATGCAAATGCTGGGAATGATTCTGGTAACTGGGGAAGAACCCAACAATAAAGAGTGAATTCACTGTTGGAGTGGTTATAGCATAACCGAAGAATCTGGGGCAATCCCAGCTAGTGCCGATGATAAGACGTAGCGCTTGTGCGTGCTCTCAAGAACTTGAGCATTTCCACATTCATCAAGGTTTTACCAACATCCGTGTCATGGGTCCGGTAGCACAACTTACTACCATGATGAATGGTGATGGAGGATGCAGATGCAAAGGAAGATAACACTTTCTCAGATTTCACCTTAGCGAGGTCAAGGAAACAAAATCTGGATGATCGACCGAGAGACATTTAGCACTCCGCTTCTAATGTTCTCCTTGACGTGCTAGTGTATCCCATTCATAGATATGGTTTGATAACTAGAACATCAAGTAAAAGGTCGGACATCGGGAACACAATAATCATAAGGCACAACTAGAAAGTAAATCCTACGAAGTCCTTATGGGAAGGTGGCCAACTGCTTCAATCAAGATACCACAATAATAGGTCCTTCGGCTGGGTGGTGCTGGCCACGACATCCACTTTACCGGTTATCGAGGGACCAATATTATAGTTCTTGGGAAATGTTCCAAACCATCATATCTGCCTGAGATTCAGATCTGGTTGGTGTCAGGATATTCCAGACTCATCGAGTCTAGGAAGAAAATGAAAGTTTGCAACACAAATCGACGAGATGACGTTGCGGGATTCTCGGGAGATGAACTACGATAGCAAGCTCCAAAACATGAGCTGGTTCTGCTACAAACATGTGAACATGTTGTCCAAGACAAGCATGATCACAAGGTAGTCTTATAATAAAACACTACCGAGTTCAGGAGGGGGAACCATCATTAATGACATCGAAGTCTCCACGCGTGGAAGTCCAAAGAGTTCACCTTGGACAGACTCCTTTATCTTTGAACAACTCAATCAGTGGCTTGGTGTGCTAGGATATACATATAGAATGGAGGTTGCAAATCTCCAGACCACAGAATACTTCGCACGTATGCATGACTGACTTGGGATGATTCCAGAGGAAGCAAAACTAACTTTCTCAAATTCACGGCGGCATCTTTCACCAAATGCACGTGTATAAAAGGAAGTCACTCCTTTCATCAACAAATACTTCATGAGCTAGCATGAAGAAAATGCTTTCAAAAGTTTCCAACACTAGCTTAATGTCCAACAAAATTATGGAGGAGATAAGGATGTTGTCAATGGGCTCAACAACAATTCATCTGGGTTTCCTTTTAAAAGGAATTCCATAGTTAAGTGAACAAGTGATAGCATTGGTCAGGCCAAAGATGTAATGGTGTATGCTCGAGGGATCAACCACGAACAAGACAACATTACGAGCATCATTGGTATTGATTTGATTTGACGATAGCCCACACTCAAATCAAAGGATTGATAAGGCAATAGGTCCAGCAACTGATCACAGGGACCAACCGATGAAGATATCATCTTGCTTCAACACACACTACACAAGAATATCCCTTTGGAACGAACTAAGTCAGGCAAGCTTTTATCTTCCAACTCTCCAAGTTGTTGTCTAGCTTAACCAGCTAGCTCAGGGATATCTAACACCGATTCTTGGAGAGAAGGTGGTTCACAAAAACCAACTTGATCACGGCTCAACATAACGGTCAGGTGACGACCTGGTAATACTTCCGAGAAGACCTTCGGAAATCACGAACCACCGATATGTTACTATGCTCGAGAACAATCTTGCTTTTCAGGGCAAGATGATATGATCAATAGAGTAAGAATTTGAAATAATCCTAACTCATCGATCGAGGAGTGAACCAGGAGAATGGACTAGGTAGCACGATCAATCTTAGAATGATGATTCAATAACCAACACACCAAGAATAAAATTATTGTCCTTTAACTACCAAGCAACAAGGTTGCTAGGAGTATTGATTTCACACATCACGATTCACTTGTCGGCATTCCGGTTACAATAATACAGGAACCGAGGAATGAACAATGATGGCAAGAAGTATCACTGTACCAAGAGTGCATAGGATGGTGTGCAATTCCTATAACAATCTCGATATAAAATATGTAATACTCCAAGGTAGAGCAGAACCAAAAGCTGGATTGGCATTTGATCTGCGGAATACAACTACTTTGACCCAATCATGGAGATGGAAGAGGTACTGGAGTTTGTTTCTCCAAGTCATTCAGGACAGAATGGCTTGACGGACCACAAGAGTAATAGGCATCGATAACGAACGCACGCATACTCTTGACTATCAATTGATAGACGAGGGTCAGAATGCAACTACGGAGAACAACTCAAAGGAACATATAATTTTCTGAGTTGTGGATGCATAGATTAGTATGTCGAACCAAGTTCAACATATTTCTTCCGGATAACCCATGCAGAAAGGTAGAACTGGCAGAGTCACGATTTATGAATGGAGAACTCCTCAAGAGTACTCTAATTGTGATCTTTTGATCCAATAAACATCTGCCATAAGCGGTTCATAGTATTTGGAAGAAGGAAATACCACGGACCTCGAGGACTATCGCAAAGTTACTAATATCCTGAAGGAACTAGCAAACACTATCAACATGAAGTAAGTAGAGTGAATCTCGGGTTCAAAGCCCAAGGAATAGAATACCTACTACTAAGTGGCATCACGGGATGCTTTCGAGAATAAAAGCCAGAATCATCACACTGGGGATCACAAAACATTGCTAGATTACTAGGTGACTCCCTAAACACCTAGGGCCATAATAGTATCTCCAACATATATGTCAAGGTAACGGAGTACCTCAACTCAACAATTTGTGTGATTAACCTGGCCTAAAAGACATTGAAACCAGAGGAAAAGGATTTGCAAATGCATCAGACTACTTAGAAACCTGGAATGACTCGGACAGCATAACGGCTGTAAATGCTCAGAAAAGATTTGTGACATTCATAAAAATGGTGGCATAACCACTCAGAAGCACAATATCAAGGTCTCGAGATCAATAATTAACATACAGAAGTAGTAGGAACTGAAACGAGGCTTAAATCCAACAATCTTATAAGTCTACTGATTAGTAACACGTGATCCTGATGGAAAGAAGAGATAGCCTAGTTCTTAATCCCCGCAGGAAAGATAAGATGACTCAGATCAGAAGGCATAAGGTATAAGGAGTAAAAAGAGCCTTACGTTCCATCCCACAATCAATTCCCTTATATAACTAAAGAATTTCTAGACTCAACTTCGACCAGTTTGGCTTGGTAATCCTACAGGCAGTCAAGCTCTGATACCAACGCTGTCAGGACCCCGACTCGATGTCACATCGATCTAGCCGGTAACACCTCATATTACTTTGCGGCCTCACGCACGGTATCCCCACGGGTGTCGCCTTACCTTTGCCCGGGACCGTTTGCGCCTTTTGGCTCACGTATATGATAGTGTCGCTAGCATCCATATGATAAGGAGCCCGGGCTGACATGACTAGTCGTAAACCCAAAGTGGCACAGACTTACAGGGACAGGCATCCATGACCCAGCTTCGAACGTGTCGGTCATCAGCAAGTGGGTCCGGGCTGTAGCACTGGGCTAGCAGGACTCCGGTAAACCGGGCTGTAGCGGGCTAACAGGACTCCGGTACTCAAAGCGTGACATTTCCCCGAAGGGACAGACACAGGAACGAAGAAGGACACATGCCGGCCAGCCTAAGTGTTCCGGAGCAGTAGCAAGCTACCATGGCTCAGTGGAAACACTAGGAGACATTTCCCGGTAAGAGAGGCTACTAAAGATAAACAACTAGATGGTCAGATCCCACACATACCAAGCATTTCAATAACATACACACAATATGCTCGATATGTGCAATACAACATGGCATCACAAAATGACTCTACGACTCAAGTATTTATTCATTAGGCTCCGAGGAGCGAGATATTACAAACATGGGTCTCATGACCCAACAATCAGAGCATACAAGTCAAAGCACAAGCGGAAGCTATCATGTCTGGGTACAGACATCTATAAATGAAAAAGGCTGAGAAGCCTGACTATCTATCAGATCCTGCCGAGGGCACAAGATCGTAGCTGAGGTATCAAGCTAAACGTCGAGGTCCACGTGAAACTACTAGCGAGACCGAAGTCTCTCTGCAAAAACATAAAATAGGCAAACGTGAGTACAAATGTACCCAGCAAGACTTACATCAGATCTATCTACACATGCATCATTATCAACAAAGAGGATGGTGGAGTTTGACTGCAGCAAGCCAGCTTTGACTCGGTGGCTATCCTGAACTACGACGGCAAGCGACTCTTTTGAGGTGGCGCACACGAGTCCACATATTCACCATATCAATACACCACTATGGATCCGCTCCCATCTCCCTACGAGAACGCCATCCATAGCACTCACGCTTATCTTGCGTATTTTAGAGTATCCACTTTCACTTGTCTATGAACTGATATAAGCAACCCAGAAGTCCTTTTCCGCGGACACGGCTATTCGAATAGATGATGATAACCCTGCAGGGGTGTACTTCTTCATACATGTTTCCACCACTTAGCGTCTGCACACGACATGTGCTCGGCAGACTTCAAGCGAAAGCCGACGTGGGTGTAGACCACGACCTACCTAAACACTCAAGTCTCTAGTCCAGGTTTATCGCCTATTCGGGTTCCATCCATGAGGAGATCCGGCCGGAGTTTCGCTCACAGCCCCAAACGATGTGAACAGGGTTCCGTGACACCAAACGGGCGCCCGGTTTACCCGGCCACGTGCCTACCGCATCACAGCCCACCCCTATGGTCAGCGCTGTCCACGGCCTCCAGCATACTACAAACACCAGAAACTACTTGCAACTCCTGGACAGAGGACAAGGGTGAATAAGAAGTCGAGCGGGGTCATATTTCAGGGCCCAATGTATGGTAGTAGCTGAATCATGGATCACAAACACAGAACTCAGTTCCTGAGGACGGCTACAATGAGACAACCCACCATGTACTCCTACATGGCCTCTCACCGCTACCTTTACCAAATCGTGTTCACACACTTAGCTCACACACAGTAGGACATGTTCACACGCCTCTGATTCATCCCCGATGAATCAGACCTGACTCAACTCTAAGCAGTAGCAGGCATGACAAACAAACATGAATGAGTAGGCACAACAGGGCTCAAACAACTCCTACTCATGCTAGTGGGTTTCATCTAATTACTGTGGAATGACAGGTCATGCAGAGGATAAAGGGGTTCAACTACCGCAGCAAGTAACAGATGAATCGATGTTGTCCTAATGCAGTAAAAGAGAGCAGGAGCGAGAGAGTAGGATTGTATCGGAATGAACAAGGGGGTTTTGCTTGCCTGGCACTTCTGAAGATAACATTGAGTCTTCATCAGTGTCAACGATCACATCATCGGTACACGTCTATCGAGAGGGGACAAATACCGGCAACACAGAAAGGAACACAATCAATGCAATGCACAATATGATGCATGCTCATGACATGGCAAAATGAATGTGTTTTGGGCTAATGCAACTAGCAACAGATTAAATGAAGTTGGTTTGAATACAAGATTCAAATTCAAACTCCATATGTGATTATTTAAATGCCCTTTAATTGATTTGCCCTAAACAGTAGTGATAAGTTGTTCTAACATGCATGAAAATGGTACAGATGGATTCCTTGAATTTTTCTGATAATTTTTCATATATAATTTATTAAATTTGGAGTTACGGTTAATTTTCTATGATTTTTAGAAGTTTATATAATTTTCTGGAATTTATAAATCATTTAAGAATTATCTAAATTCCAGAAAGGAATTATTGCGTCAGCACTAGGTCATGCTGACCTCAGCATAGTCAACAGGGGCTGGTCCGGGTCAAACCTGACCAGTGGGGTCCACTGGTCAGTGACCCAGTGCAGCCTAGGGTCAATGACAGGTGGGTCCGGTCAACAGACACGTCAGCATGGTCAATGCTGACGCGTGGGTCCACTGGAATTAGACTAATTCTAACTAATTTCTTTAGCCGGTTAATTAAACAGGTGGGGCCCGATTGTCTGTGGGTCAGGGGTGGTTAACCAGGTGGTTAGGCAGCTAATGACGGGTTAGCCGGCGATTAATCGCCGACGCTAAGCAGTGCACGGCGGCGATCGCCGGCCGGCTGTTTCCGGCCACGGCTGCTTGCGCGGCTGGGCGCGTTGGGGAGCTGCTGCTACGGGGCTTCGGATGGTGGAAGTGGCATGTGCTGGGGCGGCCGGAGACGACCGCGGCGTCGACCACGACGGCGGCCGGAGCTCGGTCGGGTGCGGGCGCGGGGCTGCAGGGGGGTAGGGAAGAAGCTGGTGGCCTAGATGGCACCCACGGGCCACCAGAAGCGCTCTGGTGCCACGGGTTCGGGCGGAGGGGCTCGGGGCAAGAGAGCTGGGCGGCCATGGCAGACGGCGGTGCTCGGGCACGCGGGCGGGGGGGGGGGGTGCTGTGGCACGGGAACAAGCAAAGAAAAGGAGGGGAAACGGGAAGGAGCTCACAGTGAACTCGATGGCGTAGTCGATGAGGTCGGGGACGCACTGGAGCCCGCGAATCCACGGCGAGGTTGCCGGCGGCCGGAGGTTGAAGATGAGGACGGGGACGATGCTGCAGGGCTTTTCCGCTCGCGTGGCTTGGCGGAGACAGCGTAGAGGACGACGACGGGACTTCTTGGTGCGTCGGGGAGGCGTGCGGAGGCCAGTGGCTGAGCGATTGGTGGACGGCGGCGACGGCAGCTGTCGGGCGCGAGAGAGAGAGATCCAGGGGAGAGGGTGAGGACGGGGGAGAGAGTGGCGGGGCGGTCGGAGCGATCCAGACGGCTCTCGCGGGTCTGTCCGCGGCGCCACGCAAGCTAGCAGGCAGGAGGTGGCACGGGCGCGTGTGTGCACACGGCGAGCACACGCTCGGTGCCTTCTGGCGCGGTGGAGACGACGACTGGCAGCGCCAGTCAGCTGGGCCAGTGCAGATGGGCCGCCAGGTAAGTGGCCCAGGTGACCCTCTCTCTCTCTGTTTACTAATTTGTTTTCTGTTTTCTAATTTTCCTGCAACTGTTGGGCTTTATTAAAAATACCAAAACGTTTTCAAAAATCCTGAAAATAATTGTGGGCTCTTTTGGGATTGTTCCTAACAACCCAAAACTAGTTTCAGAATTATTAGAGCATTTAAAAATGTTTATAGGATTTAAATGCCCCAATTCAAATACAATATGAGTTAATTCAATAATCCAAATGTCATGGAAAAATGTGCAATATCTCTGGTTACTGTTTCCAGCATTTCCCAAAAATGGTGAACATTTTTGAAGGCCATTTGGATTCATTGAAAAATATTTTCTTAGTTGAACCTATTTGAATTGCTTTAGTGCTAGGGCTTGGTCATCCCCACTTCAAATTTCCTTTGAAATCAAACATGATGCATGGATGCAGATGCCACTATCTACAGACAACTCTGGGGCTGTGACACATAGTTTTGGTCATCGTTGCAATTAATATGAAGTGACAAAGAAAGAGAGGTTTTCACATATAAATATACTATCTTGGACATCTTTTATGATTGTGAGCACTCATTAAAGTATGACATGCTAAAGAGTTGATGTTGGACAAGGAAGACAATGTAATGGGTTATGTTTTCTCATATCCGAATTAAAGTATATTGACATGGATCATCCAACATGTTGAGCTTGCCTTTCCCCCTCATGATAGGCAAATTCCTTGCACCAAATAGAGATACTACTTGTGCTTCCAAATATCCTTAACGCCAGTTCTGCCATGAGAGTCCACCACATCTACCTATGGATTGAGTAAGATCCTTCAAGTAAGTTGTCATGTTGCATGCAATAAAAATTGCTCTCTAAATATGTCTGACTTATTAGTATGGAGAAAATAAGCTTTATACGATCTTGTGGTATGGAAGCAATAAAAGCGACAGACTGCATAATAAAGGTCCGTATCACAAGTGGCAATATAAAGTGACGTTCTTTTGCATTAAGATTTCGTGCATCCAACCAAAAAGGACATGACGACCTCTACTTCCCTCTGTGAAGGGCCTATCTTTTACTTCTTGTCTTACATTAAGAGTCATGGTGATCTTTTCCTTTCCTATTTACATTTTATCCTTTGGTAAGCACCTCAAGGGTACTGTCAACAATAATAGTTCATGCTAACTTACATCCAGTTATATATATTAGAGAGGTTAGGAGGCAACACTATAATCCCCTATATTTCTCTGTGTCCGATTAAAACTCCATACCCATAAGTATTGCGTGAGTGTTAGCAATTGTGAAAGACTAAATGATAGTTGAGTAAGTGGACTTGCTGAAAAGCTCTTATATTGACTCTTTCCGATGTTATGATAAATTGCAATTGCTTCAATGACCAAGATCGTAGTTTGTTGCTTCTCAATGAATTTTCTGATTCATACTTGACATTGTGGATAGATTATTACTTGAGCATAAGAAATCATATGACAAAATATATTTATGTTTTCTGTTATAAGAATGATCATGATACCCTCATGTCCGTATTTTATTTTACCGACACCTCTATCTCTAAACATGTGGACATATTTTTCGATATCGACTTTCGCTTGAGGACAAGCGAGGTCTAAGCTTGGGGGAGTTGATACGTCCATTTTGCATCATGCTTTTATATTGATATTTATTGCATTATGGACTGTTATTACACGTGATGTCACAATACTTATGCCTATTCTCTCTTATTTTACAAGGTTTACATGAAGAGGGAGAATGCCGGTAGCTGGGATTCTAGGCTGGAAAAGGAGCAAATATTAGAGACCTATTCTGCACAACTCCAAAAGTCCTGAAACTCCACGAAAGTCATTTTTGGATTTAATAAAAAATACCGAGTGGAAGAAATACCAGAGGGGGGCCACCCACCGTCCACGTGGGTGGGGGCGCGTCATGCCCCCTAGGCGTGCCCTACCCCCCTGGGCGCACCCCCCTGCGTCGTGGGCCACCTGGCAGCCCTTCGGTGCCCATCTTCTATGATATGAAGTCTTTTTACCCTGGAAAAAATCATACGCAAGCTTTCAGGATCAAACCCCGCCGACATGAGGCGGAACCTTGGCGGAACCAATCTAGGGCTCCGGCGGAGCTGTTCTGCCGGGGAATCTTCCCTCATGGAGGGGGAAATCATCACCATCGTCATCACCATCGATCCTCTCATTGGGAGGGGGTCAATCTCCATCAAGATCATCATCAGCACCATCTCCTCTCAAACCCTAGTTCATCTCTTGTGTCCAATCTTTGTCCCAAAACCTCAGATTGGTACCTGTGGGTTGCTAGTAGTGTTGATTAGTCCTTGTAGTTGATGCTAGTTGGTTTATTTGGTGGAATATCATTTGTTCAGATACTTAATGCATATTAATACCCCTCTGATCATGAACATGAATATGATTTGTGATTAGTTACGTTTGTTCCTGAGGACATGGGTGAAGTCTTGCTATAAGTAGTCATGTGAATTTGGTATTCGTTCGATATTTTGATGATATGTATGTTGTCTCTCCTCTAGTGGTGTGATGTGAACGTCGACTACATGACACTTCACCATTGTTTGGTCCTAGAGGATGTCATTGGAAGTAATAAGTAGATGATGGGTTGCTAGAGTGACAGGAGCTTAAACCCTAGTTTATGCGTTGCTTCATAAGGGGCTAATTTGGATCCATATGTTTCATGCTATGGTTAGGTTTACCTTAATACTTCTTTTGTAGTTGCGGATGCTTGCAATAGGGGTTAAGTATAAGTGGGATGCTTGTCCAAGAAAAGGCAGTACCCAAGCACCGGTCCACCCGCATATCAAATTATCAAAGTAATGAACGTGAATCATATGAGCGTGATGAAAACTAGCTTGACGATAATTCCCATGTGTCCTCGGGAGTGCTTTTCCCTATATAAGAACTTGTCCAGGCTTGTCCTTTGCTTCAAAAAGGATTGGGCCATCTTGTTGCACCTTATTTACTTTCATTTCTTGTTACCCGTTACAAATTACCTTATCACAAAACTATCTGTTACCGATAATTTCAGTGCTTGCAGAGAATACCTTACTGAAAACCGCTTGTCATTTCCTTCGGCTCCTTGTTGGGTTTGACACTCTTACTTATCGAAAGGACTACGATAGATCCCCACCACTCATGGGTCATCACCCGCTCTAAGATGCATTGGGCGAAGATGGACGCCACGAAGCTGATGACCGAGGGGCCGCCTGAGGGCAAGGAGCACCGCCGACCCAAACTGTATTTTGACAGTGTCCTGGAGGGATCCCGCCTTGTGGCGGAGCAATGTGCTAAGGATGTCATATGCCCATGAATACACTCATGTTATCCTGTCCTATACTATGAAAACAGACCCGTTACCTAATATAATGTCTGTTATTTAAAAATTCCCCCCCCCTGTGCGGCCGTTTTGTTAAATATGAGAGTTGGCCAGTCGTCGGCTTCTGCCCCCACGTAGTTAGTACGTGGATGTTCAGGATAAATCTAAACACTCTTTATCCAAGGTTTTGGTCCTTTAAGGAGGTGTTTAGCGCAACGAACCAGGCAATCGGACTATGCGGCTTTATTACTCTCACTTAGCCATAGGAGTTTGACAAGAAAAATTTGGGTGCAGCCCCTGGTGTTTAGAAATCCAAACTTGGGGCGCTATACACGCCTGGTCGGATAGAAACCGATTCATCACATAATGCGGAAAAAATCGCTAAAGATTTGCAACCTCTCGAACAGGTGACCGGCTCTCGCCGCATCATAACAGACAATTTTCAGCTTTCTCTACTGAGGTGCTCATCCGGAAGAACCGGGACACAATCACAGTAGTTCTCCCTTTACTACCCTAGCCGATATAGCGGAACGTAAGGTAGTAAGCATAGGAGCCGGGCAACCCAACTATTGACCAAAGACATGATTCAGAGCTGATGCATATAATGCTATAAGTTCGGGGTGCCGAACTTTACTGTAAAAGTGTTCGGACTTTATTGTCGTATTGTGGGTTATGATGAAGCCCCTAGCGAATTAAGTCGTACCAAAGTGTACTGGCGCAATTGATAAGAATATATAAAGAAAAGGAAAAAATCAAGTAATAAGCTGACACTGCAAATATTGAGCCGCAAATTATTTTCCCTTGTAATTTGATTAATACGTCAAGGCGCACTTGTACAAGTAATGTGATAAGCAAATGAGGTTATTTGACATGTCATGACCAAGGGCGAGCTGCGTGCAGTTTTTTTTAAAACAAGTATAACGATCCTTAGCAGAGACCACCCGGGGGTTCCCTTGTACGTCAAAGCTTCTTGCCTTCTTGGTGTATCCGTCCCTTGATAGGTCCGATGATAAGGTTATCAGAAAAAATCCTCTGAAAGAGAAAAACCTGAAAGAAGAAGAAAAAGTGAAGGTATGGGGGTCCAGGAGCGGTTGAACCACATTATGGACCACGGTCTAGCTGTGCCTCCGTCCATGTCCATGGTATTTTAAGTGTGTAGTTTTGTACGCCCGGCACGAGCATCGCCGCCTTGTTGGGACTGGGACAAAGGTCAAATTGCTAGTCAAGCTCTAGACGAGCTGGACTGTCCTGCTGTAGAGTAGTACCGACTTGCTTGTCGGTGTCCAGGAGCTTGGCTGTTGAATTGTGGTTATGCCTGAAAAGGCCGCTCTGTACTTCTGCTGCAAGGGCCGCGGTGTGCTCCTCGGTACGGAGGGAGCGTTCCATGTTTCGATTGACTGTTATAACACTGTGTGGTCCGTCTAGTGCGGCACTGCATTGAAGCGAGCAAATGCGGTTCATCCGAGTAGTGCGTGATAGCCACTACAGAAGGGGACGATATCGAAGATCAATTCTTTGCGTCGGAAATTATCTGGGGATCTGAAGACCACTTCCAGTGTGATTGAGCCTGTACAGCAGGCCTCTACACCTGGTATGACACCTTTAAAGGTGGTTTTTGTGGGCTTGATCCTTGAGGGATCAATACCCATTTTGCGCACTATATCCTGATAGAGCAGGTTCAGGCTGTTGCCACCGTCCATGAGGACTCGCGTAAGGTGGAATCCATCATTGATTGGGTCAAGGACCAGTGCGGCTGAACCGCCATGACAGATACTAGTCGGATGGTCCCGGCGATCGGAGGTGATCGGACAGGAAGACCATGGGTTGTACTTTGGGGCGACTGGCTCCATCGCGTAGACGTCCCTAAGTGCGCGCTTGCGCTCCCTCTTGTGGATATGGGTAGCGTATATCATGTTTACCGTTTTAACTTGGGGGGGGGGACTTCTTTTGTCCCCCTGTGTTCGGTGGCCGGGGTTCCTCGTCATCGTCCTTGCTTTGCGGCGCCTTCTCCATGTTCTCAGCATTTAACTTGCCGGCCTGTTTGAAGACCCAACATTTTCTGTTGGTATGATTGGCGGTTTTATCAGGAGTGCCGTGGATTTGACATGGACGATCGCGTATGCGGTCCAAACTAGACGGGCCCGGATTGTTTCTTTTAAATGGCTTCTTACGCTAACCGGACTTAGAGCCGCTCAATCCGGTGTTGACAGCCGTGTCTTCGGCATTGTTGCCTTTGTTCCGACGCTTGTGTCTGTTGCGTCGGGGCTTGCCGTTGCTGTTCCTGGCCTCAGAAGTACCATGCTCACTTGCATGATTATTGCTACGGGCTAGCCAGCTATCTTTGCCCGCATAAAAGCGGGTCATGAGTGACGTGAGGGTTGCCATGGACTAAAGCTTTTCTTGGCCGAGGTGTTGGGTGAGCCATTCGTCATGGATGCTATGTTTAAAGGCGGCTAAGGCTTCACCCTCCGGACAGTCGATGATCTGGTTCTTTTTGGTTAAAAACCTAGTCTAGAATTTCCTGGCTGACTATCTGGGTTGTTGAACTATATGACTTAAGTCGTCGGCATTCGGAGGTCGGACGTATGTGCCTTGAAAGTTGTCGAGGAAGGCATCCTTCAAGTCCGCCCAGCTGCCAATGGAGTTTTTGGGCAGATTGTTCAACTAGTACCTGGCTGGTCCCTTGACTTTGAACGGGAGGTATTTGATGGCGTGAAGATCATCACCACAGGCCATGTGAATACGGAGAAGAAAATCCTCAATCCATACCACGGGGTCTGTTGAGCCATCATATGACTCGATGTTCACGGGTTTAAACCTTTCTGGGATTTCATGTTCCATTACTTCGTAAGTGAAGCAAAGGGGGTGTGCGGCGCCTCTATATCGGGCCAAGTCGTGACGTAGCTCGGATGGAGTTCGTCTGCGGTTTTTGGCCCAGACGTGGTTATGTTTGTCACGTTCAGCCGAATGGCCATCATTGCGCATCGGGGCATGCCCCCGCGATCTATAAATTGATCTTGTCTGACTTGCTCTATTTTCCATGTCACGCCGCAGGTCATGTGTGTATCCCCGAGCTGTTGTGTTTCTATTTCTACGGCGAGGTAGTGCAAGCTGGTGTTCGGCTTGAGGTGCCACTTTGTCTTGGCCACGTGGTGGCCGGTCAGCTGCATTATGCCTTGGGAGGACGGGCTCCGTTGCCTCGTCATCGAACTATGGTAGCAGTTTGCGCTTCGAGTAACTTTTGGTTGGGCGCTTGAGGCCATATTCCTCGGCTGGCAGGACATCATTCCATCTTTCATTGAGCAGATCTTGATCACCTTGAAGCTGCTACTGCTTCTGTTTGAGGATCCTTGCAGTGGCTATTAGTCGGCGCTTAAAGCACTCCTGCTCAACAGGCTCTTCAGGCATGATAAAGTGTTCATCGTCGAGGCTCACCTCGTCCTTGGAGAGCGGAAGGTAATTACTGTCCTCCGCATCTTCAGTCATGGCCTGTTCATTAGGGCTAGCTTGCCCATCTTCCCGTTCATCCTGTTTAGAGGTTGGCTCAACGGGGTCTTGACTGTCTTTGGCGTCGTCCGGAGTATTGTTTTCTCCTATGACGGTGTTGCTATTTTTACTACGGTGTGGCTTAGAGCAGCGCTGCTAATGTCGGTGCTTTGGATGTATCTCAGGAGGTTTATCCTCGACGGGATTTTCATTGTCGCCGTTGTTTTCTTTGAGTGCATCCACCATGTATATGTCGTACGAGGAGGTGGCTGTCCAACGCCCTGTAGGCAGTGGTTCCAGCTCTTTCCGGCATCGTCGTCCATACTGTCGATGTCTTCGGAGTCGTAATCAAGCATGTCGGTTAAGTCATTGACAGTGGCTATAAAGTAGGTGGTGGGTGGGAAACCAAGTTCTTCATCGTCCGCTTCCCATTCGAGCCGGACATAGTTCAGCCGAGAGTCCCCTGACAAGGAGAGGGATTTCAATGAGTTTAACACATCACCAAGAGGTGAGTGCTGAAAGATGTCTGCGGAGCTGAACTCCAAGATCGGCGCCCGATCAGGTTCGATGGATGCAAATGCACGCAGTCCAGAACCTATGGACGGAGACGAGTCCGATGTTCAGGCGACAGATGCCCACCTCGATGTTGGGTCTATGTACGGCTCGAGCGGCGCTGAGTATGCGGTTTCCGTGGCAGGGTTCAACTTCCCGTCTTCGGGCGACGCGGTCTGCTCTGGATCTAGGGCCAAAGCGGTTATAGGCGCTATTTCCTATGTGCGGCCAGATGACATATTTAGGTCATGTTAATCTTGTTGGCAAGGGACAGCCGTCATGGGCTCGAACCCGTCGAAGATCAAGTTTCCGCGGATATCGGCCACAAAATTCAGGCTTCCAAATCTGACCTGATGGCCAGGGGCGTAGCTATCGATCTGCTCTAGATGGCCAAGCGAGTTGGCCCGCAGTGCGAAGCCGCCGAATATGAAGATCTGTCTGGGGCGGAAGATCTCCCCCTATATTGTGTTGTTGGAGCCATCAAGCCTTCTGGTGATGACGCGGCGGAACTCTCGATGAAAGCACCAATGTCGGTGTCAAAACCGGCGGATCTCGGGTAGGGGTCCCGAACTATGCGTCTAAGGCTAATGGTAACAGGAGGCAGGGGACACGATGTTTACCCAGGTTCGGTCCCTCTCTATGGAGGTAATACCCTAGTTCCTGCTTGATTGATCTTTATGAATATGAGTTTTACAAGAGTTGATCTACCGCGAGATCGTAATGGCTAAACCCTAGAAGTATGGCCTATGATTATGATTGTTCTCCTATGGACTAAACCCTCCGGTTTATATACACACCGGAGGGCGGTAGGGTGACACAAAGTCGGTTACAGAGAAAGGAATCTACATATCTGAATCGCCAAGCTTGCCTTCAATGCAAAGGAGAGTCCCATCCGGACACAGGAAGAGGTCTTCTATCTTGTATCTGAAGGAAATATGCCATAGAGGGAATAATAAAGTTATTATTTATTTCCTTATATCATGATAAATGTTTATTATTCATGCTAGAGTTGTATTAACCGGAAACATAATACATGTGTGAATACATAGACAAACTTAATGTCACTAGTATGCCTCTACTTGACTAGCTCATTAATCAAAGATGGTTATGTTTCCTAACCATAGACATGAATTTTCATTTGATTAACGGGATCACATCATTAGGAGAATGATGTGATTGACATGACCCATTCCGTTAGCTTA